>NC_056584.1:3701484-4001484 GCF_018340385.1 Cyprinus carpio | reverse complement strand
CATCTTACTCTTATAGCACATGCAAAAATGTGCGGTTCAAAAACAGATGTCCTCTCTATCAACATGCAAAATACTTTGGTCATATTCTTGCTACAGACATCCTTTTTCCTTGCAAGACTTTCTAGCATTGATCTAGCTCTCCAGAGAGTACAGAAAAAAAAAAGCTTTACATTTACTAATAACCGTCAAAATCTATATTCTTAATTCACACATATGTAGCAGATCACAGTTGTTCTCAGTGGTCACCATGAGTCAACACTGTTGCTTTTTCACATACTGCAAAATATATTTTCAAGTCTAATCGAAGATCTTTAGATTAATGAACAAGAGCATCAACCCCAGAGTCTATACATAAACCCAGACACTATTGGGTGCACCAACTCTCAGTTTTACTGTTAAACTACTGAAATATTTTAGCAGTGCTGAATGACAGAGGAGTTTAAGGAGAGGATTTGACAGTGACAGATTGGGGAGCTGCATTAACACTTAGCTATGAAGAAAGTTGCAGTGCAAACTGCTTTAATCCTCCGTTACCATGGTTACTTCAGCCAAAGCAGTTTGGTATAATTCTGCCCTAAAATTATGCAGTGCTTGATGTTTCTGGCCAAAATACCAGGAACACTAACTTCTCTCCACACAAATCTAAAAAAAAAAAAAAAAAAAAAAAAATCACGTTCTTATTTACCATATTTTGTCACAAAGCTGCTGCCACAACAGTGTATTGATCCATGTCAGTATTGTGTACACAACACCATAACCCAGTTCAAATCCAAACAAAGGACTTGTGTGAGTCATTGCCAATGAACAGCACCCTAACGCACAGCAGATTAATTAATGATCAAATCTACAGTAAAGGTGTGTGTGTCATGTTTTTAGGAAGCAGGCACATTTCCCTCTCTGTGGAATGAGGCAGCTCTAGTTCTCCTGACAGCACACTGCTTATGTTTAAGGCATTGCTACATAATGCATGACTGACGTAAACAAAAGAGCTGAGGGCTCCTACGGCCAAGAGAAAGATGGATTATTTCTCCATAAATTTCCTCTCACAACTCCAATCATATCTCAGAGAAAATGACAATATGCCATTGTGTTTTAGGATTTATGGATGACAGCCAGTAATACAGATGTAGCGATGGCGGATTTGAGTGCACTAAAATAATTCGCTCTTCCCACCTGCTATTAGCATGTAAATACAAGCTTTGTGATGTCAAAACAAGAAACGTAACTGAATCTACTGTCTCACAGGGACTAAGAAGGCTTTAAAATGGGAATGTCATTCTACAGTAACTGTGAGATGAAGTTTAAAATAGCAAATAGTTGCATTATGAGATATAAAGTCTCAATTATAAGAAATAAAGTAGCAGTTGTGAGATTTAAGTCAAATTGTGAAATATAAAATTACAATCTGAAGATATAAAATCAAATTTAACGGAAGGCAGAAACATACATTTGTTCAAATACTGGATTTACAAAAAAAATGTTTACGAATAGATCAAATGAAATGAAACAAAATTCATTTTTACAAACTATATATCTTTGTAAATGTCTGAGCCTCAAGCATCGACCACAGATCGCTGTTTTTCAATGGAAAGCTTAGGAGTGTATTTGACAAATTTGTGTAAGCAGTACACATCAGACATAAAACGCAGTACGTACCAGATTCGATGTAATAGCGAGTCATAAACACATCCACAGCTGTAAATCCTGGTTTACTTAGAAACGTATGGGTCCACTGAACGACATCTCATAGAGCACTGTTTAGTCTAACGAAGCAATACCGTTAATATGGATGGTAATTCCTTTTTTACGTCTCATTACGTCAGACAGTATTTTTTGTATCCGTTATGGAACAACCTACGCTCAAAAAACTGCGTCTTGGTAGTAAAAACAGCATGGTTTTGTAGCATACAGTGTTACAAACAGAATGAGACCACCCACTGAAAAAAAAAAAGTCAAAGATAAGCGGAATATCGTTTATTTGAATTCTGGCGCTCTCTCTTGACGCTCGTGATGCGTGCTGTGACGCACCTGTCATCTGATGGGGGCGTAACCTAGCGATCGGCAAATTTTTTTGCTGAATATTTACATGGGGGGGGGGGGGGGTTGGGGGCTCATAGTCTCAGAAAAATGGTTGCAGGAATTTAATTTTTCATAGTATCTTCTTCAGATTTAAAATATAGAAACTCATGAGACATGTGACTTTCAACCCATTACTTTTCTGAATTGAAAAATTCAGTGTGGTACATTTTTTTTCAAGGCATTTCAGTGTCTATAACTTTTTATTTTTTTGAGTATTATCATCTGATGGACAGTAAAGCCCAAAGGGTCTTCTTTCCAGAGACACCAAGATTGTGTGTGTAGCACACTGAAGTCAGGAACTATTACAATTTTAAGTTAGTTAGGTCATTTTCAGCTGTGAGTCCCATAATGGGGGGTGCAGGTTAAAAGGTAAAAAAAAAATAACAAAAAAAAAATTATAATTAAATAAATAAAAAAACAATACAGGTGCTGGTCATATATTTTGAATAACCTCAAAAAGTTCATTTATTTCACTTATTCCATTCAAAAAGTGAAACTTGTATCTTATATTCATTCATTACACACAGACTGATATATTTCAAATGTTTTTTTTTTCTTTTAATTTTGATGATTATAACTAACAACTAAGGTAAATCCCAAATTCAGTATATCAGAAAATTTGAATATTACTTAAGACCAATACAAAGAAAGGATTTTTAGAAATCTTGGCCAACTGAAAAGTATGAGCATGTACAGCACCCAATACTTCGTTGGGGCTCCTTTTGCCTGAATTACTGCAGCAATGCGGCGTGGCATGGAGTTGATCAGTCTGTGGCACTGCTCAGATGTTTTATGAGAGTCCATGTTGTTATGGTGGTGTTCTTCTCTTCTGCTTTTTTGGGTCTGGCATCTCCCATCTTCCTCTTCACAATACCCCATAGATTTTCTATGGGGTTTAGGTCAGGCGAGTTTGCTGGCCAATTAAGAACAGGGATACCATGTTCCTTAAACCGGGTACTGGTAGCTTTGGCACTGTGTGCAGGTGCCAAGTCCTGTTGGAAAATGAGATTTCCATCTCCATAAAGTTGGTCAGCAGCAGGAAGCATAAAGTGCTCTAAAACTTCCTGGTATACAGCTGCGTTGACCTTGAACCTCAGAAAACACAGTGAACCAACACCAGCAGATGACATGGCACCCCAAACCATCACTGACTGTGGAAACTTTACATTGGCCCTAAAGCAACGTGGATTGTGTGCCTCTCCTCTCTTTCTCCAGACTCTGGGACCCTGATTTCCAAAGGAAATGCAAAATTTACTTTCATCAGAGAACATAACTTTGGACCACTCAGCAACATTCCAGTCCTTTTCGAAGCGAGATGCTTCTGACGCTTTCTGTTGTTCAAGAGTGGCTTGACACAAGGAATGCGACAGCTGAAATCCATGTCTTGCATACGTCTGTGTGTAGTGGTTCTTGAAGCACTGACTCCAGCTGCAGTCCACTCTTTGTGAATCTCCCCCACATTTTTTAATGGGTTTTGTTTCACAATCCTCTCCAGGGTGCGGTTATGCCTATTTCTTGTACGTTTTTCCTACCACATTTTTTCCTTCCCTTCACCTCTCTATTAATGTGCTTGGACACTGTGAACAGCCAGCCTCTTTTGCAATGACCTTTTGTGTCTTGCCCTCCTTGTGCAAGGTGTCAATGGTAGTCTTTTGGACAACTGTCAAGTCAGCAGTCTTCCCCATGATTGTGTAGCCTACAGAAATAGACTGAGAGACCATTGAAAGGCCTTTGCAGGTGTTTTGAGTTAATTAGCTTATTAGAGTGTGGCACCAGGTGTCTTCAATATTGAACCTTTTCACAATATTCTAATTTTCTGAGATACTGAATTTGGGATTTTCCTTAGTTATCAGTTATAATCATCAAAATTAAAAGAAATAAACATTTGAAATATATCAGTCTTTGTGTAATGACTGAATATAATATACAAGTTTCACTTTTTGAATAGAATTAGTGAAATAAATCAACTTATTTATGATATTCTAATTATATGACCACCACCTGTACATTTACAACCAATGTTTGAGCACTAATTCCCTTAAAAGAATTTACTCAGTCGAATGATTCTCAAGAATCAAACATTACTACGGAAGTCCTAAGAGGCCATGGATTGTAATTTTTTCTTTCTTTCTTGTTTTGTCATGATCACGACTTAATTCTTTTGTGATCTCCACATGTTATTTTGTCGTGATCACGACATAACAAAAGTTGTTTTCCCATGATGACGACTCAATTTTCTCGTGATCTCGACATAACGAAATTTGTTTTTTTACATAATCACGACTAAATATTTTCTTGTGATCTCGACAAAACAAAAATTGTTTGCTCATTATCACAACTTAATTTTCTCGTGATCTCGACATAACGAAATTTGTTTTCACATTATAATGACTCAATATTTTCTCGTGATCGACATAACAAAAGTTGTTTTCTCGTTATCACGACTTAATTTTATCGTAATGTCGATATAAAAGCTGTTCTCTAAGTTACACAACTGCACCAACTGATGGCAGTGTAGAGCTGAATATAACTGAGGGGGTGTAGGCCTATATATCCACTTTACTGTACGACATAGGGTGACCAGATGAGAATGGTTGAAATTCGGGACGGGGTGATGGGATGGGGGGCTTCTATGATATTAGACAGCGTAGATAATGAATTTCAAACCTGAACCAAACATATTTTTATTCAAAGATCAACAGTCTGTCATTAGTCTTTAGTCTGCCACAAAAAAAAAACTCAAATGTCATTGTGAGAAAAAAAAAAAGACTGTTGTAAGTAGGCCTAAATCAGACCTTTCTGTATAGCCTAACGCTAATAAGCTTAAACGTAGTGAAGTATTTTTTATTTTATTTTTGTACACAGTGCCACGAACAATCAATCACTCCTCAAAAGACTTTTTCTGTGTACACAAAAGGCCTATTCCTCCAAATATTGTTCACAAATCTGTCTAAATCTTAGTGAGCACCTCTCCTTTGCCAAGATAATCCATCCACCTCACAGGTGTGGCATATCAAGATGCTGATTAGACAGCATGATTATTGCACAGGTGTGCCTTAGGCTGGCCACAATAAAAGGCCACTCTAAAATGTACAGTTTTATCACACAGTTGTGATTTTAAAAAAAGGGGAAAAAAGGTCTTCAGACAATGTTTGAGCATGTACACGCAATATCTGAGCGAGAGCTAAGCCAATTCATAAAAGAACAATGTATATTTAAAAGCACACGTCCAGGGCTGAGTTTCCCAAAAGCTTCGTAAGCCTAAGAAGTTCGTAAAAACGATCGTACAACTGATCTTAATATTACGGACTGTTTCCCAAAAGCATCGTAACTTAAGTAGCACTCGAAAATCATCCTAGATCTACGAGTGCTCTGGAGTAATCGTAAAGCCCTAAGTGCATCGTAAGAAGACAGATTAATGCAGTCACCTGCAGGACAATCGGCAGATTACACCTTTAACTTTATTCAAGTGCAATGTGATTATTATATGATGATTTGATTGTGCTTTATTGTACACTTTATGACTCGTTTTCTTTATTTTTTTTATTAATTTATAAATGAAATAATTAAAAGGGGCAGAAGAAAATAGAAATACACATCTAAATTAAATGACTGAAAAAAAAAACGAATAAAAGAAGTAATGTAGGAAATGCTTCAAAGACTGGGGGGAAAATATGTCAATGACTTGCTCAAGTACACGAAATCCAGCTATGTATTAGACCCGGAAATAACGTCTCTCTCTCGATCTCTCGCTCTCTCTCTCTATACTGTATATAAAGTACATTATATATTATTATGTGAAGTATATTATTATACACTACAATATAATATAATATAATATAATATTGTATTGTATTATAGTTATTATATCCAAGTTGTCTGTCTGGAACGCAGCATTAGGTTAACGTCAATAGACGATCGTGTACTACAGTTAAGAGCCATTCTATAAGGTGACATTTCAGCACTTGACAAACGGATAGCGACTCCTAAGTAGCACTTAAATCACAGCTACGTGCGATTGCTTTACGTGCATTGTTGGGAAATGCACGTGAAACAATAACGAATGATCGTAAAATTACTTGTAGAAAACGCTCTCAAGCGCTAAGATCAATCGTTATCGGGAAACCCGGCCCAGGGCTGAGTTTCCCAAAAGCTTCGTAAGCCTAAGAAGTTCATAAAAACGAACGTACGACTGATCTTAATATTACGGTCTGTTTCCCAAAAGCATCGTAACTTAAGTAGCACTTGAAAATCATCGTAGATCTACGGGTGCTCTGGAGTAATCGTAAAGCCCTAAGTGCATCGTAAGAAGACAGATTTATGTAGTAACCTGCAGGACAATCGGCAGATTACACCTTTAACTTTATTCAAGTGCAATGTGATTATAATATGATGATTTGATTGTGCTTTATTGTACACTTTATGACTCGTTTTCTTTATTTTTTTTTTATTAATTTATAAATGAAATAATTAAAAGGGGCAGAAGAAAATAGAAATACACATCTAAATTAAATGACTGAAAAAAAAAACGAATAAAAGAAGTAATGTAGGAAATGCTTCAAAGACTGGGGGGAAAATATAGGCTATCAATGACTTGCTCAAGTGCACGAAAACCAGCTATGTATTAGACCCGGAAATAACGTCTCTCTCTCGCTCTCTCTCTCTCTATACTGTATATAAAGTACATTATATATTATTATGTAAAGTATAATATTATACACTACAATATAATATAATATTGTATTGTATTATAGTTATTATATCCAAGTTGTCTGTCTGGAACGCAGCATTCGGTTAGCATCTCAATAAATGATCGTGTACTACAATTAAGAGCCATTCTATAAGGTGACATTTCAAGGTGACAAACGGATAGCGACTCCTCTGAGTAGCACTTAAAGCACAACTACGTGCGATCGCTTTACATGCATTGTTGGGAAACGCACGTGAAACAATAACGAACGATCGTAAAATTACTCGTAGAAAACGCTCTCAAGCGCTAAGATCAATTGTTATCAGGAAACCCGGACCAGGGCTGATTCCCAAAAGCTTTGTAAGCCTAAGAAGTTCGTAAAAACGATCGTACGACTGATCTTAATGTTACTGTCAAGTGCAATGTGATGAACAAAATAATAATAATAATAATAATAATAATAAACGAATAAAAGAAGTAATGTAGGAAATGCTTCAAAAACTGGGTGAAAAAAATATTTCAATGACTTGCTGAAGAGCACGAAAACCAGCTATGTATTGGACCCGGAAATAACGTCTCTCTCTCTCTTTGTACTGTATATAAAGTATATTATATATTATTATGTAAAGTATAATATTATACATTATAATAAAATATAATATTGTATTGTATTAGTTATTATATCCAAGTTGTCGGTCTGGAACGCAGCATTAGGTTAACGTCAATAAACGATCGTGTCTAGAGCGTGACATTTCAGCACTTGACAAACGGATAGCGACTCCTACGTAGCACTTAAAGCACGGCTACGTGCGATTGCTTTACGTGCACTTTTGGGAAACGCACGTGAAACAATAACGAACGATCGTAAAATTACTCGTAGAAAACGCTCTTAAGCTCTAAGATCAATCGTTATCGGGAAACCCGGCCCAGTTCCCTTTCAAGGGAACTTCGAACTGCGTCCTCTAGGGGTCGCTATGGGGAACACCTTGTCGTGACCCGTGTCTGAAGCATACAAATGAAAAAACACCAACGAGTTGGCCGGCGACAGCCTCTGACGTCACTACCGGTGCGACTATAAAACAGGCATCGGGAAAACACGTCATTCTCTTCTTCGTCTTCACTGACTGTTTTGTTTGAAGCGTGCATCTGAAAGAACCGGTAAGAGCGCTCTTTCTCTGTCTATCATGGCGACTACTAGCAAGCGTTTAGACAATGTATGCATCCGTGTCGGCGTTATTTGACACCTGATGACACACACGATCTTTACGTGATTTGTTTGGGTAAAGAGCACGCACGCGATGTCTTTGAGGAGGCAATCTGCGTGCATTGCGAGCATTTTTTCAAGAGAAAAAAGCTCCGCTCTCGTTCGTCTCTCTTTCCGAAAAAAAGAGAAAAAAAAGGCAGCCATCTGCTTCCCGCGGTTCAGGACCCGCTGTTGCTGAGGCACGGAGGAGAATGAGCTCGTGAGAATTTCAGGTGGATCTGTCTGAATGGTTTAAAGAGGGATTTTCTCTATAGCGCTCAAAAATGGCGGCGGACGAGAGAGAGCCTCGGGAGGATGATGTTATATCTTTAACACTTTCTGATACTGAGGTTAGTGCTCTGCTGGGTTTTTACCCAGGAAAAGCAGGAGATATTTGAGGATGGTGAAGAAGCTGAGGCTGAGCCTTCTCAATTCTCCTGCCCTGCGTATGTAGAGCTGTTGGAGTTTATGGATCGCGCCTCGATGAGCGTTATCTTTCCGACCATAGCCCTCCAGCTCAGGTGAGCCTTCCATTTCTGCCTGATCTCCGTACAGAGATCGAAAGGAAATGAAAGAGGCCGTTTTCTTCTCGCATCCATCGGTTTCAGCATAAGAGTTTTTTGCCGACATCGAGGCGATGCGCGAAAACGGCTATGAGAGGATGCCCCCTGCAGAAAGAGGTTTCTTTCTGCGGGGGAGACATCCTCTCTTAATCTCCCTCCTTGCCATCTAAGCCCCTTCAAGCAATGCATCTTGCTTAAATGGCAAGGCATACGCAGCAGCAGGTCAGGCTGTGGCTTTATTACAAAATAAATGCTTCAAGCATATCAGACTGATCTGCTAAGAGACCTGGATAAAGGCGAAAGCCTTTTTCCTGATCAGGTAGCCGAGCTGCGCCGCACCACAGGCCTCTCTCCAGGCTACCAAGCAGGCCGCCTCTGCAATGTGCAGGACTATGGCGGCCATGGTGGTGGCGGAGAGACATCTGTGGGTGAACCTGGCAGACATCGGGAAGAAAGAAAAGGCTTTCTTCTCGATGCTCAGGTTTCACCTTCTGAACTTTTCGGTATTTCCGTTGAGACGGTGATCGAGAAGTTCGGGGAGACGAAGGCGCACTCCGCTGCTTTCAGATCCTTCGTTCCACGAAGGTCCAGGTCTGAGCCCGAACAACATAGGGGTCCTGGCCTGTCTCGATCTGAGGATCAAAGACGGGCACAGAAGGCTAGTGTCGTGACTCACGCTCCTCCCCCACCTGCGGGCAGGGTTAAGAGGAATTGTGGGTCACAAGGGGGTAAGCAGAACCTAAGGGATGTGATCCAGACGAGGCAGCGTTCTCGTCTGAGTCAGAGTGATACTGAGGTATCTACTCGTTCCCTTTAGGGATTTTTAACTTCTGCTTTTATCCTCCCCTTCCTAATTCCCTTGTAACCACCAGCTCTCCACCTGATCGAGGTTAGGTGGAAACCTCTAACGCATAACAGTCTCCTATGCTGGACCTATAATGTTTTTGGCTGGTCCTATGTTCATAGCAACCACCTTACTGATGGTCCGGACTAAAAGGAGGCGCCCCTTGAACGGGGCTCCAGCGCAGGAGGGTGGGAGTATAAAAATAACCCTTTCTGTATATACTTATGTGTAAATTGCTGGTGGTTATGTCTACTAATAAAACTCTGTGAGTTTCCTTTGCAGTGCTCAGTTACAGTGTTTACTTAACACTCGTCAGCACCAGCCATCCGGCTTCATGTTCCGGTATTAGGCGGCTGAGATCACAGGTTTCTGCGGGAGCCTCCTTGATCATCAGGCCTGGCACAGCACTGCAGGGAATTTCATGGATGTCCGGCCAGGTCACCCTGAGGGGTCTCCTGGCCGCTTAGGTGCTGTCGCATCCAGCGGGAAGTGAAGGTGGCAGTTACAGAAGTCTTCTTGTATATGCTGCCTCAGGTGATGCTCCCCTCGCTAGAGGTTTATAAAATTTGAGCTTGCCTCTCCCGTGCGGTTCAGCGCCTCTGCGATGCTTAGGAACCTTTAGGTACACACGCTAAGCTCTGTGTACTTTCTGAAAACCACATGGTGGTCAGTGTGCACGCAAGACTCTGCGCACTTTCTGAAATCCTGTATGGTAAGGGTTACGCGCTCCGCCTCGTTCCCTTTCTTGAGATGATTAGACCTTGGTTCCTTGGGCTCCATTCAGCCAGTGTGTATTTGTTTATACACTTCAAGCATCGCTTCCCTCAACATGAGGGGCTATTCGGGCGATTCTCGTGGTAGTTTAGCAGCGCTCCCCTTTTCCAAGAAGGGTCGCCTATGAGCGTGCTACTCTGGATTCAGGAGTTCTCCTCTCATATGAGACTGAGTTCACTGTTTTTCCCAGAGCGCTCCAGCATTATTTCCACAGATCGAGTTGATGACTCTCAAACATACTTTTTTGAGATGCACCATTCCATCTATGAGCTGCTCTATCAGAGTGCCACGAGAGCCCTTCCTTAGAACAGTATTTGAAAATCCATGATATGGTAAGTGTGCACGTGAAGTCTTTGCACACTTTCTGAAATCCACACTGTGGTAAGTTCGCACGCTAGTACTCTGCGTTCTTTCTAAAATCCTATATGGTGAGGGCTTCGCGCGGTTGCTTCGTGCCCTTTCTTGAGTTGGTAAAAGCCCCGTTCATCTTGGGCGCCACTCCACCCATGTATCCTCGGATACCTATCTAAACAGGGTGTTGCTACTGGAGATCTGTTGAGACAGCTCCTTCAGCAAGCTTTTGCGGAAGCAAGCTGTAGCCCCTGTGTGACAGGCAAGACTTAGTATAAAATGCTAGGTTCCTAGCCGTATCCCTTTAAAGGAATCTTTCCTGATTCCAAGCCTTTAGCTCTACCACCGGGCCAAGGCCCTAACAATTAAGTTGGGTATGTAGCTTAGGCCTTTGGCCGTAAGGGGTATTGTCACAGACAGCCGTCTAAACGTCCCGGGGGCAACTCCCATTGAAATGGTAGAGTTGGTACTTAGTGTTCGCCATGATTCTGGCCTGCACTCCCCTCAGCATGGCGGCGTGGGTATACTGTTCCCCATAGCGACCCCTAGAGGACGCAGGTCGAAGTTCCCTTGAAAGGGAACGTCTCAGGTTACGAATGTAACCATGGTTCCCTGAGTAGGGAACGAGACACTGCGTCCTCTAGCTCCCTGCCATGTTTCGGACGCAAGCTTCAGACGAAGAAGTGAATGACGTGTTTTCCCGATGCCTGTTTTATAGTCGCACCGGTAGTGACGTCAGAGGCTGTCGCCGGCCAACTCGTTGGTGTTTTTTTCATTTGTATGCTTCAGACACGGGTCACGACGAGGTGTTCCCCATAGCGACCCCTAGAGGACGCAGTGTCTCGTTCCCTACTCAGGGAACCATGGTTACATTCGTAACCTGAGACGTTTTGTGTGAGTGAAGGAACTCCGCTTGCGAGTGTAAATTCATGCTCATGCATTACATGGATCGCGTAACATTATTCGCTCTCAATACTTTTCATATATCACCCTAAAGAAACCGCCTAAAATTAAGTATAAAGAGAAGAAAGCGGCCCTAGGCAGCTGCACATACCAGGATCCTCCACTGCCAGATGCAGTTAGAAATTTATTAAAAACAAACCCATTGCAAGACATCTGGTAGGAGGGCACCTGGGGTGGCCAGCCAAATTTCAAGGGGGGCGATGCCACCCCTGGCCACCACGTAAACACGCCCCCACATACAAGCAATATCTAGCCAATAAAATACTTCAGAGCATAACTGCAAAAATATGTTCATAAAGGAAACTTCCATGACCTTTTTATGACAAGCAAAATGATTGACGGGCAGATAGTGTTTTTGACTCTGTAAGTACCATGATATTTCCAGGCTGGGAGAAAATCTCTTTGTTGTTGTTGTTTTAAATTCCCTGATATTTCCAGTCTTTCCATGACCATGAACCTGGAGAGAGGAGAAATCAAGAAACAAAATTGCTGACAGCAATTCCTAACAGCAGGAAACTGTTTGTTACTTTCAGTCAATTTGAAAAAGGAATTTATACCATGTTTGTCCAAGGTCACAATCCAGCCATGTAAAGAGGATGACTGGCAGGCTGTGTATTGATCAGTGAAGGGAACAACAGCAGCAGGTGTACTGAAGTCCGTTACTTGTGCAATGGCAGGTGTTATGAGCCAAACACATGGCAAGAGAGAACTGCAGTGTTGGTCAGAACCACAGCCAGGACACAAGGCCAAAGTGACCTGATTGGATTTTGTGTCTGAAATGTATGCCAAACAAAACAGAAGAGAGATATGAAACTAGCTCATAGGGGCTGGATGGAATAAGATAGTGGGGGGTTGGGGTTGTGGATGGGGGCAGAAGCAGACAACGATACCCTTCCTCACACGAGAGGGTGGAAGACTTAATGGATTCGCTCATAGGATCCTGTCAAGGGCTTTAATGTCACAGTGTGGAAGAATGTTATAAGTGTGTGGATACATTCATGGCAGTAAAACATGAGCATGGCTAAAAGTACTTACTGATGTTGAATAGCTCAAAACAAATTAAGTTTAAGCCATTGCACTTAAAAAAAATACAAAAAAAAAAAACTTTTTTGAAATGTTTTTAATAAAAACATATTTAATTAAAGTTATGCATTAAAAATAAAATATACACTTTGCAAGATCAACCAGATTTGCATTTCCTAAAGGAAAGAGCAGTATTTGTATGGCAGTAGGAGAATAGCAATGACGTTTTAGGTAAGATTGCTTCTGTTTAAATAAAATGTTGCATCAGGGAAACTTTGCCATTATCATGAAACTTCTTGATTTCTGTCGGCTGGTTAAAAGCGCAAAGGGTTAAAATATTTCAATGGGAGAAGGGCCGTACACAAATCAGTATGCAAATATTTTGATAATGTCATTGCTATAAAATGCTTTTTGCATATACTGAATATTAGCCATTGACTGATATGCATTTTTCATATCAGTTGAGCACTACTGACCACTGAGAACGAAAGTGTGGGGTGGTCTATTCGAGATAAGGCAGTACAGTTTATTTATAGCTGCTATACAGTGCTAACTAGAACCAAGAAGTTTGATCATATTAGCCTGGTCCTGTCAACCCTGCACTGGCATCCTATTAAGTCTTGCATACATTTAATTACATTAACCATTAGGCCACGACTTCCCCAAAATGTAGAGAGATTTACTCCTAACCCTAAGGTTGTGGGTTCGAGTCTTGGGCTGGCAATACCACAACTGAGGTGCCCTTGAGCAAGGCACCGAACCCCAAGCTGCTCCCCGGGTGCCGTAGCATAAATGGCTGCCCACTGCTCTGGCTGTGTGTTCACAGTGTGTGTGTGTGCGCACTTTGGATGGGTTAAATGCAGAGCACGAATTCTGAGTATGGGTCACCATCCTTGGCTGTATATCACGTCACTTTCACTTTCACTTTCACTTAAAAATGTTTGCTGATTACTTAAAGGGGTCCTATTATACTCTTTTACAAAGTCTTGATTTTGTTTTAAGGGTGTACTAGAACAGGCTCTTATACTAGTTTGTTCGAAAAACACATTCTTTTTCACATATTTTATATTATTACAACACCTCTCTCCCCAGTCTGGCATGAATGGCTCGAATAGTTCCTGTATCAAGTGAAGTCCCGCCTTCTGAAATATGAAATGTGGTGTGATTGGTTAGCTGGGCCAGTGTGTATTGTGATTGGCACCACTCTGCGCCTGTCGGGAAATGTCTTGCCCCTTACCATAGCCGCCTGCGAGCTTCAGTGTAAATGTTGCCAAAATCAAATCAATTCGCATGCAATTTAAACCCGGATGATTGTAACCACTAAGTTTGTCTGCCTTGGGAAAGCTAGCGTGTCTCCAACATAGTGATAACACTCGTTGCCTTCTCTAGTGCAGCTCAACCAGGTCTCGTCATATTCGTCGGTATTTATATCATCACAAATCCCTGAAAAATATGCGTTGTAGTCTAAACGAGTCGCTCATTGTAGTTTTTGAAAAGTGATTTCTGTTAAATAAAATTACTTTTGAACTGGACTTTGAGCTTTGTAACTTTGCAGATCTTTTTTATTCTCAAACAGCAACATTACAGACTAACTAAAGTTGAAAAAGTGAAAAAGCATAATAGCACCCCTTTAAAAAGTCCTGAATAGTTTAGCTTAATTTGGTCAACTGGAACTGAGAACACTTTCAATAACACCCAATGTATACATCAAAAGAGGAATGGCATCTATGCTTATTTCTCTGCACTCTAAAAAAACGGTGGGTGATTTTTTTAACCCAAATGCTGGGTTCAGCCTGTTGGGTCATTTTTTGGGTGATTTTTAATATATTTTTTTTACACAGGTGCTGGGAGTTTTTCTGTAACTCAGCTGCTGAGTCATTTTTACTGTCAATACAAATTATGAATCCCTGCACATACCTACCCAGTGCTGGGTCAGTGTAACCCAATGCTGGGTAGTTAAACCAATTAAAACTGGATACATTGGTCAGTGGTCATTTTGTGTTCTGTCCTGACAAAACTTGAACGAAGGGAAACTTCTTCAATTAACTTAAGGTATTTATTACATTGTATTCCTATTAAATAATTACTATATAAATAGGAAAACATCTGTAGACATTTTTCCTTCTTTTTGTTTAAATGTATGTCCCAGCTAACATCTGCTACTAATGTAGCATTCACCAGATCTACACTCAAAGTGAACAATGCGCCGGTGCCACCACAGAAGTTTCAACTCCTGCCAAAAATGCACGACCAGGGCTGAAACATGACGTCGCTGTTGTATGTGTGCAAAAAATGGTCAGGTGTGTGCAATTTACCAATAATAAGAGAAATCCTATAGTCGACTATGCCACCCAGAATACACTGGGACATAACAGCCCTAAGCAAAAGGGACTGAGGTTCGTTGCCAAAGGCAGGATGAGCATAAAGAGACAGATAAACAAAATCACTTTATTAAAGGGTTAGTTCAGCCAAAAATGAATATTATGTCATTAATGACTCACCCTCATATCGTTCCAAACCTGTAAGACCTCCGTTCATCTTCGGAACACAGTTTAAGATATTTTAGATTTAGTCCGAGAGCTTTCTGTCCCTCCGCTGAAAATGTATGTACGGTATACTGTCCATGTCCAGTAAGGTAATAAAATCATCTTCAAAGTAGTCCATGTGACATCAGAGGGTCAGTTAGAATTTATTGAAGCATCGAAAATACATTTTGTTCCAAAAATAATAAAAATTACGACTTTATTCAGGATTGTCTTCTCTTCCGGGTCTGTTGTGAACGGGACTGCTGTGACTGTTGACGTACGATGCTGCTGACGTGTTTTCTGGTGCGCCCAATAACAAAGAAAACACATCAGCAGCGTCGTATGTCAGCGGCGTCACTGCAGTGTTGTGAACGCGCTCACAACAGACCCGGAAGAGAAGAAAATGCTGAATAAAGTCGTAATTTTTGTTATTTTTGGAGCAAAATGTATTTTTGATGCTTCAGTAAATTCTAACGGACCCTCTGATGTCACATGGACTACTTTGAAGATGTTTTTATTACCTTAATGGACATGGACAGTATACTGTACATACATTTTCACTGGAGGGACAGAAAGCTCTCGGACTAAATCTAAAATATCTTAAACTGTGTTCCGAAGATGAACGGAGGTCTTACGGGTTTGGAACGATATGAGGGTGAGTCATTAATGACATAATTTTCATTTTTGGCTGAACTAACCCTTTAACATACAATTAAAGACACAAATACAACACGTCACACAAAGTCTCAATACATCACATGTCTTTACCAGTAACAAAACAAAACAATAAGTACAATAAGATAAAGAGGGAGGTGGCCAGCAAAGACCCTCAGTTTTCTAACACACACAAGAAAAATCAAGTATTAAACACAGCACTCCATGTGGACATGCAGTGCAAGGTACCATGGCCAACCCCTCCCACCTAAATCCACACAAACAATACATAATAGACGGACCCAAATGAATTCCACACAAACCTATAACAAAACAGAACAGAGGCTTGATGTTTGTTAGGCTTCAATTAAGATCATTGGAAACCCCTGGACGTGCAATCAAACTTGCTTGATATTGAACAAAAGTTACATAAAAACCTTGTTAAAAACAAACTATAAACTTCCCATACCTACCAAGAAAACAGTACAATGCTGCAATACACATGGCCACTCACCATGCAGGATTATGGCTACTTGCAGGCCCATATCTAAAAACAAACAAGGTAATAAGCCTCTAATTAGTGACGTGACATACAGCCAAGTATGGTGACCCAGACTCAGAATTTGTGCTCTGCAAAGTGCACACACACAGCAGTGAACACACACACACACCGTGAACACACACCCGGAGCAGTGGGCAGCCATTTATGCTGCGGCGCCCGGGGAGCAGTTGGGGTTTGGTGCCTTGCTCAAGGGCACCTCAGTCATGGTATTGCCGGCCCGAGACTCAAACCCACAACCTTAGGGTTAGGAGTCAAACTCTCTAACCACTAGGCCACAACTTTAACAGGCAAAGTGGTATTTGTAAAACAGGGATCAACCTGAAAACTGGCCAACAGCCAGCACACGACAGACAGGAGAATAACCCAACTGTTAGCACTCATTCAAAGTACCACATATCACAAAGAGGCAGTACCAAGGATAAAGCATCCCAAGCAGCCAAACACTTCCCCCATTTATATGCACAACACAGACACTAATTGGCTCATTAAACTTACCCAACTGACCAATCATGATTAAGTACAAACACTGATAGGTTCACCTGTTTGGGTAACGTCAGCCAATCATACTGGGTCTATACCTCACTCTGCTACATATGTAACAAAAGTTTCTGTGCGCTCCACACATTACAGCAGGAGCGCCACTGATCTAGTGTGCCATTGTTGCAGCTGTGGTCGCGCTATGAAACAAATGTCTGACTGACAAGATGGTATGAGGTAAAGCTGTTTTTGTTGTAATTTTTGAAATATGACTATAAGATAAGTCATGAATATACGTAAGTAATTTAATGGACTGGAACAGCCTACTGATAGCAGTTTTCTTTCCACATATTCATATTGGCTGCTCTTGTTGCTCCTGTTACATCCTAAAACGTTGACAAAATGTTTTTAAGTATGTTATGACCGTAAAAGACTGACTTGCCATTGAACAAAAATATTGTATATGAACTGTTCTTGTCCTCTATATATATAAAACAGAATTTAGAGTGCATTGTTATTATTTAAAATGAAAAACCTTCAATAGATTGACTGACCCAGCACTATGTAAACAAACAAACAAACAAACAAACAAACAAAAAACACCCAAATGGGTTAATGTATAAAACCTAAAAAGTTGGGTCAAAATAACCCAGCATGTGTTCTGTCCAATATATACCCAGTACTGGGTTGCCAAATAACCCAGAAATGGTTGTTTTTAACCCAGTATTTTTAGAGTGTGTGTCGCTCTTATCCCAAGGTTACCATAGTCAGCCAGATCCAGCCTGTATCCAGACCGCATGGTGGAATTGCACCTAAAAAAGATCACAACACAGCCCCTTATGGCCAGCGAAGACCCCGACGACTAGCAAGCTCTCAGCAAAGATCCTCAGTAAAGACCCTGATGACTAGATAAGCCCTCTGCAAAGATCCCTATGGCCAGCTATGATGAAAACACAGGAGGACCAGCTAGGACCACAATATAGACTAGTAAGATCAATGTGCAAACAGTCATTGATAAGAGCCAGTCCTTTACTGCTGGCTATGATGCTTCTCTATCTTCAAGTTTCATACGAGTCATACTACAACCTCAGCTATATATCTGTTCACAAAAATACTGACTTGTTATTCAGCTTGGAATCATAAATCATTTAGGCCAGAGGAGAAATGGTCAACTGAGTATGGTTTTGCCAAAGTTTTTTTTTATTATTTTTTTTTTTTCCCCTTACTACTGTCACCTGTTGGAGTACTTTGATACTTTGTCACTATTGCCTCTGGCTTGCTCAGTTAGGGGCTTAAAAGAACTTAAAAGAAAGGCTTATTCAGACCATATTATTGATCTGACTGTATTGACATTATCAGATCTATAGAGCTACTTTATAGCTGAAATTGACATTGTTTTATAACTGATGAACAACATTCACACTGACACTGAAGACTGAATCAACACTGAATCAGAATTATCTAAATAATGACTAATGTATTCTGTAGAACTTCTTTACAAGCTGAAATTGAAGTCATTTAAAACTGGTAAATTTCTGGCAATAACGCTGTTACTTTACTTTTCTGTTTATTACTCTAAAGATGCTTTAAAACAGTCTGCATTGTATGAAGTGCTATAAATTAATGCTTTCAAAAATTTGTTAAATAAGTTAGACCTCTCTGGTCCTTTTCCCCTCTTTCCTCTTTCAATGTTTCCTGCCTCTCCTCCTACTATCCTGTCTTTAAAGGTGAAAAAGCCAAAAAGAATAATAAAAAATTAATTAATTAATTAATTAATTAAATGAGTTAATAAAATAGCAGACTTAAAACTAACTTTAAACACAAAACAGTGTGAATGTAGCCAGTATGTTAAAGAGGTCATGAATTGAGAAATCATGTAAGAGGTCATTGTGCTATAAAACATTCTGTGGGTTTCAGAGCTCAAAACTACCTTGTTAGTCCAAAAACAGCTTTTATTGAAACCAAGATCAGAAAATTACTTGTTTCTGATTTTGTCACATTATGTTGAATAGCACAACGAAATACTACCTCTGCAGAATCAGATTAATTACTAATTCTAATCCTAGGAAAGTACTAATGTATTTTCAACTATCAGTCGCTGTTTCGACACAGGCATTGCAATGTAACGTCAGTGAGCCAATGAGCATGCAGCATGCTTTATGTGCCTAAATAAAGTGCTGGTCATTGGCTCTGGTGAGGCATTGCGAGATAATGATAGTTTAAGCTGGTTATGCCCAGAGACATGGCTTATACGGCTGTAGTGTGTAAGCGTCCCAACCCCCATAAATGTAAGGCTACGTTTACACTTGTGCGTTTTCGTTTTAAAATGGTGTTTTAAAATTAAAATGATCCTCATCTATACTTTTCACTGCATTTCAGAAAAGATCTCTGTCCACATGTTTTGTGACCATTCATGCACACTGTAACATCATGCTACATAAGAAAATTTTGCTCTGTTAGAACGGGCGTGTCTGCTGTTAGACTTCAATGGATACACCCACTGCTATGATTGACTAACACCTTTGCACTTATGAAATAAGTGAGATCTCCATTGAGATTACCTAATCATGGAGAGTGTTGATTATAGCATTATATTTAGATCTACTCCAATTGCATGAAAGGTTGCAGCGATGAGCGTTGTAGCAGATGACTACATGAATGATAAGCACATGAATGCAGTGACCTCATCTCATTTTTCCTCTTACAGGAAAAATAAGGTGGATAAGATCAAATT
Source organism: Cyprinus carpio (assembly GCF_018340385.1). NCBI lineage: Eukaryota > Metazoa > Chordata > Actinopteri > Cypriniformes > Cyprinidae > Cyprinus > Cyprinus carpio. The sequence goes on along the minus strand of NC_056584.1, from coordinate 3,982,002 downwards.
GTGTGTGTATGTCTGGAAGCATTGCTAATCATTAAGGTGCCTACTTTTCCCTGGTCTTTAAATCACACCCATCAGCCTTATTTTAAATACAATTGTCCGACACGCTATTTATCCATTTAGGCGGTTTAGTTGATTCCTTCCCGTCATGAGGTGTTTTTGTAGAAGAGTTTATTACCCTTTGAAACATCTGTGTTAATTGTTCTTGAAAATCTGCTTATTTATATCACACCAAGTGTTTACTCACTCCTAGAAAGATATATACCGATTGCATACTTGAGAAGAGTAAAGTACAGATATCAAGCAGGTGTTTTGTGGAATTATTCTCTGGAGACTAAGCCCAAAGCTACTCTTCGTCCAATTGCAGCTTGGGGCATCTCACTCTTAGTCCTGCGCTATTAATCACCAGCACAGAGCAATCACTCACCGATCTGTAGTGATCCGCACTTTTATTTGTCTGTGTGTAATATACCACCTTTGATTAATTACCACTGGTTATAACATAAAATATGACTGAGCTCTTGAGAGCTCTTCTCCCTATCTCCTGTCAAAATGGCTGTTAGCTTTGCTCAGCATAAAATTAAGATAATACATATATAAACATCTCCCACTCAAACTAAATTGGTTAAGGACTTGGACTCAACTCAACAAGATGGACTTGGACACAACATAGTAAAAAGCTATGGAACATTTCCAGAATTATTACCCAAGAAAAACAGATAAAGGTCACTGAACTGTATCTTGAGTTATTGGGAGAAAAATATATAAAAATACAACACTGCAAAAATACAACATATTGCAAACTGGTAGGGTTGCATATCGAGTTTGATATTTTTTAGGCACCGACTGAATTGCCTCAATACCATCAAGTATCAAAAAATGTCTTGTCATTCAGTACCAAATTTAGATACTAAGGGGTTAATCTCTTCAACATCAGTTATCCAATAAGGATGGAGCATGCTTGATGTGCCTAAATCCAGTGCTGGTGAGGCATCAAGGAAAAACGATAGTTCATGCCGGTTACACCCAGAAACATGGCTCATACAGGCAGTAGTGTGTAAGCATCCCAACCCACCTAAATGTAAGGCTATGATTAAACTAGTGTGTTTAAAATGGCATTTTAATGATCCTTGCCCATACTGGCATTTCCACTGATTTTCAGACAAGATCTGCATTCACATGTTTTGTGACCATTCATGCACACTGTAGCATCATGCTACATGAGACAATTTAAGTAACACTTTAGTACAGGAACCAATTCTCACTATTTACTAGTTGCTTATTAGCATGCCTATTATTAACATCTTGGCTATTTATTAGTACTTATAAAGCACATATTCTGGATGACCATATTCTACATCCCTAATTCTACCCAATACCTAAATTTAACAATGACTTTACTAACTACTACTAATAAGCAGCAAATTAGGAGTTTATTGAGTTGTCATATACTCAATTAGCCACCTAGTAAAATACACTGAACAAAATTATAAACGCAACACTTTTGTTTTTGCCCCCATTTTTCATGAGCTGAACTCAAAGATCTGAGACTTTTTCTATGTACACAAAAGGCCTATTTCTCTCAAATATTGTTCACAAATCTGTCTAAATCTGTGTTAGTGAGCAATTCTCCTTTGCCGAGATAATCCATCCCACCTCACAGGTGTGGCATATCAAGATGCTGATTAGACAGCATGATTATTGCACAGGTGTGCCTAAGACTGGCAACAATAAAAGGCCACTCTAAAATGTGCAGTTTTTTCACACAGCACAATGCCACAGATGTTGCAAATTTTAAGGGAGCGTGCAATTGGCATGCTGACTGCAGGAATGTCCACCAGAGCTGTTGCCTGTGAATTGAATGTTAATTTCTCTACCATAAGCCATCTCCAAAGGCGTTTCAGAGAATTTGGCAGTACATCCAACCAGCCTCACATCCGCAGACCACATGTAACCACACCAGCCCAGGACCTCCACATCCAGCATCTTCACCTCCAAGATCATCTGAGACCAGCCACCTGGACAGCTGCTGCAACAACTGGTTTGCATAACCAATCAGGGTCTCGACCTGACTGCAGTTCGTCGTCGTAACCGACTTGAGTGGGCAAATGCTCACATTCGATGGTGTCTGGCACTTTGGAGAGGTGTTTTCTTCACGGATGAATCCCACGGATTTCACTGTACAGGGAAGATAGCAGACAGCATGTATGGTGTCGTGTGGGTGAGTGGTGTGGGTGAGTGGTTAACTGATTTCAACGTTGTGGATCGAGTGGCCCATGGTGGCAGTGGGGTTATGGTATGGGCAGGCGTATGTTATGGACAACGAACACAGGTGCATTTTATGGATGGCATTTTGAATGCATAGAGATACCATGATGAGCCCCGTGTTGTGACGGCCCCATATTGCAAGGATCTGTACACAATTCCTGGAAGCTGAAAATCATCCCAGTTCTTGCATGGCCAGCATACTCACCGGACATGTCACCCATTGAGCATGTTTGGAATGCTCTGGATCTGCGTTTTACGACAGCATGTTCCAGTTCCTGCCAATATCCACCAACTTCACACAGCCATTGAATAGGAGTGGACCAACATTCCACAGGCCACAATCAACAACCTGATCAACAATCAACAACCTGATCAACGAAGGAGATGTGTTGCACTGCGTGAGGCAAATGGTGATCACACCAGATACATTCAGGGCCAATGAACATGGCCAGTTCCTTTGGAATTTGCCATCGGCTCTGATGTCTCCATAGTGTTTAACATGAGATGTAATTTGTTTGACATAAATCTAACAGGCAGTCGTTGGTCTCATAAATTTATAATTTGTTCACAGCAAGTAGTTTCGGCAAAGTCTCACAACGTTATGTATTCTCAAACTTTAATGCAGCCTATATCAGAGCGCTGCCTTTGTACTTTTGACCAAATTACAGAACTTTTATTGATGGCTGTTGTTGTTGTTTATTAAATATTATCAGCATGCCCTGAAGGAGACTGAGAAGTTCCGACCCAGTGCCACCTAGTGGTAAAATCAAATATTCACGTTTCTAACTTTGGGTGTGGTCGACTTATTTTCACGGGAGTTACCTTTGTAGACTCCTGAATCCTTGCCAAGTCCAGCGATACCAAGCATGCCAGGTTTTGCCTTAAGGTTTGTGCAACATAGCATTTTAGTGCTTAAAAAACTTTTGCCAATATCTTAGAAACCTTTACTCCAATCGACACAAAACCACGTAGGAAATTCGTAAAAATAGCATGCCAGCTAAGCAATAATGCGCAATTGCCAAAATTTTGATAGTAAGTGGCACTATAATTGAACAAAACATGAAATTGCCATTGACTATCCCAGTGAAAAATAAAATACTTAAATGTATTTTAAATACATGTATTTCATGCTGAGTATACTACAAATACATTTTTCTATTTATGTACTTAATAAAATGTCCTGCAATTGTACTTTTAGTATACTTAACTGGTAAACTTAAAGTCTGCTAATTTGGAGCAACTTATTTTGTACTTAATGCACTTTAATTGTGCAGAAGTAGTGCTGAAGTAATATTAAAGATATACTGTACTTAGTCTACTTGATTGTGCTAAAGTGGAACTATTACAAGTACACTTCAGGTACACTTTAAATATTTTGCATTTAAAGTCTGATATTATTCAAAGATCATACAATCCTCATCAAAAGTGAGATTAAATTGAACATCTTAATATTAAGAAAAGTGCATTGTGCACAAGTAATATGCCAAGTAAAGTTTAATTATAATTTTTATATCAGTAGTCTTGAGTTATCTGTCAGTAAATATGTTAATACATTTTAACTATACTTAGTATGAAATAAATGTATTTTAAACATATTTATTTTATGCTAGGGTGCAATAGAGTATTATGATATAAAATTCTATATTTTACGAATGCACTGGTGTACCATTACGAAACCTTGTATGTATCATCCAGACAATGACCTGAAAGTACTCAAAAAGTTTTGAGACAGCGCCACCTTGTGGTCAAAAGTTATAATAAATGCAGATAACTTTCTGTGAATTTTGCCTATTGTAATGAGAGTGGTATTAATAGATTCCTTGCATCATGCTGAGAACAGTGATACCAATGTTGCCATAGTCAGCCAATTGATTTTCTTTAAAAACCTACTTTTTCAAACTCCTCCTAGACCATTGGTCTGACTTTCATCAAAATCGAATCATATAATTGTAACAAACGTTCGTAGTCATGGGTTTAAGGATTAGGGTTGAGTCAAGATTTAAATTGTTAGTTTTATGTTAAAATGTTTTTAGAATAGCGTGACAGCCCCTCGTGGACGACTGTAGCCCACAAAAAGAACCAAAACACAAAATAATGTCCAGGCCTGGTCCTCTCTCATCCAACATTATCATCACTCCCTTCTTATCCTTCTGGAGCTCCTCCATGGGACTCAAGACTGGTGAGTGGCGCAGGTGTCACGCATTAGCATTTACTCCACTGGCCTCGCTCCATTCCCATGGCTCTCGGCCCCACCCCTCAAATCACATGCCCCCATCACCGCTTGAGACTGCACTCTACTCCCCCCTTCCCCTTCGGCGGGTGCGACATACCTGGGGGTAAGGACAGACAGACGAGGCGAGAGAAAAGGAGACGGAAGGATGAGAAGAGACAGATATGACAAGGGAGAGAGAGAAAAAAAGGTTCCGGTTCCCAGACACATTGCCACTTGCTCCTCAACCAGCTGAGAGGCTCTCACTCATGGTGCCATGCGATGGTACTGGACATCTTTGGTGGATGGCCCAATGCTCCTCCGCCTCCTGGCGGATGGCGATGGCTCCTCCTGTCGAGGGCAGCCGGCAGCGAGTCCCCCGTTCCCTGCTCATCCCTGATCATGGCAGACGGCAACAGGCTCCGGTCTCTTGGCGAACGGTGCCGACTCCTCCATTCTCTCTTGGATGGCAGCCACCCCTACTCGACCCAGGCGCATGGCGCACCTCGTCTTCCATTGTTCCAGCACCACCACCTCGGGCAGCCATCAGTGGTCTCTACGCTTCTTCCTGCAGCCCGATCTCCTCAGCACCACGACTCCCCTTAGCAGCGAGGTCTTTCTGGCAGCATGTCCCTCCTTCCTCCCGGGTTTCGGCACCAATGTAACAAACATTCGTAGTCCCGAAACATCAAGAGGCAGGAATTCATGATTTATTGCTGTATTTCAAAATCTCCATGATATCATGAAATTTCATAACATCAGTCACAATACGGTTTTAGTATTATTATTCAGTGTTGGGCAAGTTACTCTGAAAATGTAAACAAATTACTTATTACTGATTACTCCTTTTAAAAATAATCACGTTACTGTTTTTGATTACTTTATTTCAAAAGTAACTAAGTAATAACTAGTTACATTACATTTTTTCTCTATGAAATTTATGAAATCCCAGCAAAGAAGCTCCCGATAAATATTTGTTATTAAAGCATCGACATTCACAGAACATGTACATATAAGGAACAGCTGGAGGACCAATTTGCAACTTATTAGGTCAATTGGCAACATGATTGGGTATAAAAAGAGCCTCTCAGAGTGGCAGTGTCTCTCAGAAATCAAGATGGGCAGAGGATCACCAATTCCCCCAATGCTGCAGTGAAAAATAGTGGAGCAATATCAGAAATGAGTTTCTCAGAGAAAAATTGCAAAGAGTTTGAAGTTATCATCATCTACATTGCATAATATCATCCAAAGATTCAGAGAATCTGGAACAATCTCTGTGCGTAAGGGTCAAGGCCGGAAAACCATACTGGATGGCACCATCAATGCTGAAAGGTATATCCAAGTTCTAGAACAACATATGCTCCCATCCAGATGTTGTCTCTTTCAGGGAAGACCTTGCATTTTCCAACATGACAATGCCAGACCACATACTGCATCAATTACAACATCATGGCTGCGTAGAAGAAGGATCCGGGTACTGAAATGGCCAGCCTGCAGTCCAGATCTTTCACTCATAGAAAACATTTGACACATCATAAAGAGGAAGATGCGACAAAGAAGACCTAAGACAGCTGAGCAGTTAGAAGCCTTTATTAGACAAGAATGGGACAACATTCCTATTCCTAAACTTGAGCAACTTGTCTCCTCAGTCCCCAGACGTTTGCAGACTGTTATAAAAAGAAGATCATTTTCTGATACTGCATGTATATTCAGTTTATAGTTACAGTATATACCCTTCTGTTAAGTCCATTTTTATTTCTTCTAAGGAATTTTAGTTCAAACATCTGAGACAAAGTTAATACCAAAATGAAACGTAACTGAAAACTTCATTATGTGGAAGAAATGTTTGAGATAACAACATCTGATATTAATTTCTGGCTTTGTTATCATTGCAATTCTAAGCAAAGATGCAGGCATTGTTGTTATTTATTATCGTTTAAGTCTAAATTATTGGTAAAGCAGAAATTTGTCTTTCAATAAATTTCATTACTGTCTTGGAAAAACAGTTAGGAAAATAAAGATCCACATTTTTTATTTAGTTATTTATTTGCAGATAAACAATACAAGGGGTTACTCACAAACCCTTTGAAAAATATCAAGCTAATCTTCTCCAACAAGGACAGCAAAACCAATACGGCAGCTATTTTAGCATTCAGTTGTGCAATGTAGCTTGGCCTATATATCAAAACAATGCATGTAGTACGCCGTTTAACTATGATGGAATCTGGCCATGCAGAATACCATCTCTGAACCCACAACACGTCGAACCCTGAAGCAGATGGGTTACAGTAGCAGAAGACCACACTGGGTGTCGCTCCTGTCAGCTAAGAACAGGAAACGGAGACTACAATTCACACAGGCTCACCAAAATTGGACAATAGAAGATTGGAAAAACGTTGGATGTTCTGATGAGTCTCGATTTCTGCTGCAACATTCAGATGGTAGGGTCAGAATTTGGCGTAAAGAACATGAAAGCATGGATCCATGTTGACTGAGAGCTCCTGAATTGAAGGGGGAAAAAAAAGATGATGGGAGGTTGAAAATTTTGAAGCAGTGGCCTCTTTTTTCCAGATCTGTCTTACTTTGTTTTATGAAATAAGAGATAGTTTCGCTATCAACCAAAGATAAGTCGGAGACAGTTGGATGGAGTTTGGGGTTACACCTGGAAGTTATTGTGAGTTCTGATCATCTCTGGAAACTGAAAATGCCAATATAAACGTGGCATTAAGAGTACGAGTGATATGGAGTGAATGGTACCCTATGCAGAGAGTATGGATACAGTTTGTAAGAATGTCCAAAGTTATATGGTGTCTGGCATCGGGGATTGATGGTTGAGAGTGCTGAATTCCTTTGATCATTAGAGATTTATTCCGGGGAGGGGGAGCCATAGATTAATTTGTGAAAGAATTGGATGCCACTTAGGTAATCTTTGATATACCAAGCTTGGAGGTTCTTAAAGGAATTAAGGTAAGAGATGAATGATTTGACTGAGAAGAGGGAGAAATCAGGAAATGGCAGATTATATAAGAGGTGAAATGCTTTGAAACATCTCAGCTGTTAGATAAGAGGAGGGTTCTGGGTGAAACTGCTTGGAGGATAGAATCAAGTGAAGTGTTGAGGAAGTGTTTTAAGGGATGGGTTACGGGAATATAAGCTGTGAATAGTGAGGTACTGGGGTTGGAGATGGGTCCGCCTCCAGAGCTAGCGCTCTGCATTTCTGAAACATAAAATGAGGAAGGAAGTCAGCAATTCGATTTTTGTATCCGGGAGTGTGTTTAGCAGTTATAATATACTGATTGCATGCTGAAATCCAAATTAGACGTCTTAAAAGTGGCATGAGAATGAGGGAATGAGAACAGCCTTTATTCATGCAGTGAATGGTGGCTTCATTGTAGCATGTAAACGAAAGCCCCTTTCAGACTGTGATTCCGGAAAATACACGGGTAATGTGTCCCAGCAGTTGTTCCCAGGTCGCTAGATTTCGCCCCTTTCACACTGCCAGTGATTTCCCGGAATATGTGTGTGCGTTCACACACAACCCCGTAAAGGTCCCGTAATGACACGTGTCATCAGGATGTGACGTGCAATGTACGAGTTGAAAAGCGAGGCACGTTAACTTTCACTTAAGCTGGCAAATGATCTCAGCTTCATTGTGGATAGTGAGGAGCTAACTGATCTCTGCTTCATTACAGTTTGCACATATTTTGCGCGAACGTTGATCTGTCTTCAAAACACCTGGTAAAAGAGTCACACGATAAGGTGCATCATCACAACGACACACCATTTATGGCATTGGTTCTGGCTTTTGTTCACACAGAGCTCGTTCCGGGACTGAACCCGGCCATGTTAATAGGTCCCCAACCCGGGATCGATCCCGGAATCAATCCCGGGACATGTTTGTGTTCACAGAGAAGGCGATCCAGCAATTTTCCCACAATTTTTTCACGTGTAGTGTGAAAGGGGCTTAAGATACTTGCCATCCAATCTTTCCTCCACAGAAAGGCAGCAACATCCAGAGGGTAGTGTTCGTACAGTAGACTGGGAGAGTCAAGCAGCTGAGGGGACCATGGAGATGCAAACCGATGGCTTTGCTAAAATCCTCCGAAATTATCAGAGTTGGCTGCATTGATGAACAGTTTAATGACGTTAGGTAGAGAAACCAGATCATTGTAGAAGAAGGATGAGCCATTCCATTGTTTAAGGAAGGTAATCCATAATTTAAGTTTATTGCGGCCTGCCTGAGTTATGGTAATTTGATCCTCTTGGGCCTGAATTAAAGATGCGAGTGCAAGGATATGTGAGATGAAGGGGAGGTCTTGGGGAATTATACGCATAGAGAAATTGAGATGACCAAGCAGGGATGGAGGATCACATTTTGAACCATTTAAGATTTCTACAAGGGAAAAAGCAACTAGGATTATTCTATCGATTTTTTACCTTTGGCAGATAAGCCCATAAATTGACTAAATCGAAATCGATGGCCAGGAATTCGATGGATAGGGTTGGGCCTAAAGTTCTCCTGAGCGATGGGAATACCGAGCTCAGCAAAAACTTTTTGGACTGTCAGGATATATGTGGCTGGGATGGCATCGGGAGGCGAGATAATTAGAAAGTCATTGAGCAAGTGGATTAGGCAAGGAATTGAGTAATTGTTAGACAGGTTCCAGTAAATGGCCTCTGATAACGTCAAAACTTTTGGAGCTACTTTTGCATCCAAAGTTTAAGCGTACTGAGAAATACAATCTCCTGTGCCAGCAAATCCTGAAAAGATTAATCTGGGTGAATAGGCATCACCTTGAAGGCAGAAGCTACACACCATGATCTACGTTTTTGATCATAGTAATTGCTTAATCTATATCGTGGTAGTGATTTCTCTCACTTCTGCTGACTGTCGTATGTGGAAGCTGTTCAGGTGGATGACGTAGGATGTAGGCATCGTGCACACACCTCTGAGATATGCTAGTCTGACGAGTTTGCTTAAGGAAGCAGAGTTTCCTTACTTTAGCAAAGGAAAACCAGTCTTCTCTTGGCTTATATCGAAATCCTCCAACCTTTTTCTTTACAAATCCTCGTTTTGTGCTTCTTATTAATGACCGACATTTTGTCTTGTTCTTTCTCCACATTCGTCACCAATCACAAAACGCTGACATCCTACATCATCCGCTGGAACGACTTCCACGTATGACAGATAGCGGAAGTGATAGAAAAGTGTTTATTACATTCTAAATATGGATATTTTCTGACAAAAACGCATGGTTTCACTAGGAGGCCATGTGAGGCACATTTTATTACGGATGCACACGCTTTATTTAATGTGTTTTAAACAGAAACACACATTGATAAAGCTTAGAAGAGCCAGGACAATTTTTTATATAACTCAGATTGGATTCGTCTGAAAGAAGAAAATCATATACACCTAGAATGGCTTGAGGGTAAGTAAAACACAGGATAATTTTTATTTTTGGGTGACCTAACCCTTTAAGCCATGACAGTGTAATGCATTGTCTACACTAGAGCCCTGCGTGGGACTGTTTTCTTAAACCAGCACCAGCACTCGGCCCAGGGCTGAGTTTCCCAAAAGCTTCGTAAGCCTAAGAAGTTCATAAAAACGAACGTACGACTGATCTTAATATTACGGTCTGTTTCCCAAAAGCATCGTAACTTAAGTAGCACTTGAAAATCATCGTAGATCTACGGGTGCTCTGGAGTAATCGTAAAGCCCTAAGTGCATCGTAAGAAGACAGATTTATGTAGTAACCTGCAGGACAATCGGCAGATTACATGTTATCAGGATGTTGATCATGTTTTTGTCCACTCCTGCCTGCTTGTGAAAAATGTACACAAATAGGTACTCAGACTAAATATTAGTTCAAGTTAACACCCAGAATAACAGATTTTAAACATGATTGCATTTAAATAATATGATGTAACCGATGCTAAACCAAAGCACCACACATGACAAAAACATCTTTTATTAGTGTTATAAAACATTAACCGTTAAAACAAAACCACAACTAGCGGCACCTCAATTTTTAAACGCAGGCTAGGCCTACTGCATACATGCACCAAACGATTAACTAAATAACTTTACCATTAAATAAATAAACACAGAGAACTTTGAAAATACGCTAGATATAATGTTATAAAATGTAGAGTCTAGTCGTAGACTACTTAACAAACAAATGAATTTGATCACTGGGCCTTACTGATTTGCTTACTCCATATTACTATGAAGGAAAAATATATTGCTGACTGACTGCGGTCCCAGACGTGTGCGTCTTTCTTCCAAGATCCGCCCATACACCTCTCTGATGGCGCACTAGATGCGGAATGCTCAAAATTAAACGTGTGAATTTTGAGAGGACAGGAAATCGCTCTTTCCCATTTTTTTCAGTGACAAATGAGAATTGTTTCCAGATGTCTGACTTGCCTTGCTTTGCTTTTGTCATGTAAACAGCAACTTTAATTTTCTTCTCAACTTGTGTTGACTCCATTTCTACTACACACCACTGTTCCCCGCGGGTCTCCCGTGAAATGTTCTGACCGCCCACTCCCGCCCGCAGCAAAGGTTAAACCGCCCGCTCCCGCGAGATTTGCATTGGGTCCCGCAGAAGCCCAAACCCAATGCAGCCCTCTAGTCTACACTTCCCAGGTAAGACAACGTTAATCATGATGTGGCAAAATATATCAATTTATTATGCATACTGTTGATTTTCAAGTGTGCAAGTCTAAACATAATATGTGCAAACACACAAAGAGACATCACAGGGAAAGCTTCCTAATTTAATGTGGATTTGACTTCAGAATTTCTCTATTTGTCACATTATTACTTCTTGTGATCCATGTGACTCCTTGATCCAAATCCAACATGACACAGCATTAAATAAGCCTTCTAGCCCTGTACCTGTACCCTTTGGGAAAGTAAATCAATCTGGGTGGGATTCAATCTGCAAACAATATTATGATTCTATGACCTCAGATATTACACAGCTCACCTTGCCAGAAATATCACTATAAGGTACTGACTCGTCCAGTGCATTTTACATGCAAACCCATCCTTCAGTGATATTCCCCACTGCTTTTACGGCAAAAAGATGTGAATTACAAAGGAAGTTACTTTATTTTTTATTCTGTGCTCACTGACAGTTTTGGAGTATGGGTATCACAGGCAGACGAGAAGTAAATTCGATCACATTTTATCTTAAGGTCCAATTCACGCTATTAACTAACTATCAACTACGACTTTTGCCTCAGTAAACTCCTAATCAGTTGTTAAGTTTAGGTATGGGGTAAGATAAAGGAATCTAAAATCCAGTCAAGCAGGATAAGGCACTAATATGTGCTTTATAAGTACTAATAAACACCCAATATGCTAGTAGCATACATGCTAATTAATAGTGAGAACAAAACATGTATTATGCATGCAAGGCCAGTAGATGGCGATGTCACTTTGTAAACAAACACTACATTATATCATTGATTTTGACTATGACAAGCTTGTGTGTGTGTGTGTGTATGTGTGTGTGTGTGTGTGTGTGTGTGTGTGTGATTTTACAGTATATATTTACATGTTGTGTGAAATACTGTGTGTCACACTGAGAAACCCAGAGCCTGCACACGAAACAACAAATCAAGGAGGTTGCTCAGCAAGTGACCATTAACATTGTACAGATGAGGCTGGTGGGAAAACAAAGGCAAAGGAAGGAGTTTTTTCATCCTCAGTCGTGTGCATTAATCTGAGAAAATGTTGATTTTTAAATGATTCTCTGCACGTCAGTTGGAAAATATCACCTAAAAAAAATTCCTTCAATTAATTGAAATTATCGGCCAATCAGTTATAAGAGTCAGATACTGAAAAACTACTATAGGTCTGTTCTGTGACCTACCAAGCTACCTTGCTGTCTGCAGCCTATACGGCAACATCCTAACTGAGATGGAACCTCTTAAATGATTGATCTGGAAGGGTCTACATATATCCTTGTAGCATAAAACTATAGCTGAACTATACACAAATACTGAGGAAGTCCTTTTTTTTTATTAGATTACGATTTTACTGATAAATTAGTAATCAACTGAATTATGACTATTTATAATCAACATTTCTTGAATGGATTTATTTGCAATAAATTATTGCAAAGCTTTCTGGGATGGTCTTAAAATATACCCAAAAAGAATAATACTGTCTACCTAACCATGCTCTTATGATCCTTTGTAATTACATCTATTTGTAGGTAGACCACTAGGTTTTAGGTCGGGGCTAATGTCAAATTTTTTACTGATCTCTCAGAGCTTGGATTTGAGAGAGTAACATGGTGAGCATGCAGGGCAATTTATCAGAGCTTTGATGAAGATGAAAATTCATCAGTACCTTTATTATTCTAAGCCTTTGGCAACTTTTCCACACATCGTTAATTTGGCTACATGTACTGTATATCAGTGACTAATTTCAAAAAGGAAATTTCTCTCCTTATCCCAGGTATTATGACAGGGCACGAAATCTCCTTACATCTTCCACATGTAGAAGAATCATTACGCTGAGATAAAGAATCCACTCTTGGTGTAACTCTATGTTATGCTAAGTCATGGTTAGACTGTGTGGGCAGGAAAAAAAATTAATAAATAACCAGAGAGACACCCCAGAACTTCATGAATGCCCACTTTCAGTTTTAATTTGCACTGAGTAATTGTTTACCTGTCTCTTTGTGGGCTGTAACAGGTGCTCTCAAAAACATGCATCAAGTGCACCCCATAGCTTTGATGGCAGGAGCTCGCTGACAGATCCAAAATCAGGCATACTTTGAATTACTACTGTACACAATACCAGGATTTTTCCGGCATTTCTCTACTTTATAAAAGCATACTTTATATTTAAAAACATGTTTTAAAGGTATAAATGTAAATATACCGACCAATAACAGAAGAAAAACATGTTGACATTTTGCATTTTCATTACACAGTCCAACATGTACATATTAAATAAAACAACAGAACTTTGACAAAGGCATTTAAATGTACAGCAAAATCTTACTAACAAGCAAATAATCGATCAGATTTTCTTTTAAACTATTTATGACCTTTCCTTAAAAAATGAGGAAAATAATTTGAGGTGTTTACTCTCCACAAGCATTAGAAAGCAACTAACTATGTTAGCAACATGTTAGTTAAATGCACCTATTTTGTTATAAACATTAGTTTTTTGTTTGTTTGTTTGTTTGTTTTTAGTTACATTTATACATATATTTAGCTTAATTGAGCTGTCACCCTTATTTAGATCATTCATGATTGTTTATTCCTAACCCTAACTGATTAATTCATTCATTTGTAATTGATTTGTGCCAAAACTAAAAATACCTTTCGTTTATTGATGATTCTTTCTGGACTTTTCTATTTGGTTAATTTGTTTAGTTTATCAAAATAATCTGATTGATGCCTCAATGTTTTTATGTGTTAACACAAGAGTTTTCAACCTTTTAAGAGGTGCTGACAGATCTCTTTGGTGCTGTCTTGTGCTTGAATGGCTTAAAATCACTTTAATCACTTTAAACTTTCTTGAGGAAGCAGCACTAGCCCAATTGTTCAGTTAGTTTTGGGGGGCTGAAAAGACAGATGACAGAATTCATAATTCGCAATGTATACATTTACATTTACATTTACATTTAATCATTTAGCAGACGCTTTTATCCAAAGCGACTTACAAATGAGAACAGTAGAAACAATCAGATCAACGAGAACAACAACGGTATACAAGTGCGATGACAAGTCTGAGTTAGTCTAGTACAGAACACGTTGCATTTGTTTTTTTTTTTTTTTTTTTTTTTTGGGAATATGATAGAAAAGAAAAAAGGTAAGTACTAGTATTAGTTGGTTAAGTGCAGGCGAAAAAGATGAGTCTTTAGATGTTTTTTGAAAATGAGTAAAGACTCAGCTGTTCGAATTGAGATCGGGAGGTCATTCCACCAGCTGGGAGCAGTCCAGGAAAAAGTCTGTGAGAGTGATTTTGAACCTCTTTGGGATGGCAACACAAGGCGTCGTTCACTTGCAGAGCGCAAACTTCTGGAGGGTGCATAAGATTGAACTTTTGAGTTTAGGTAAGTTGGCGCCGTGCCAGTGGTCGTTTTGTAGGCAAGCATCAGTACCTTGAATTTGATGCGAGCGGCTACTGGTAGCCAGTGTAACCTGATGAGGAGAGGAGTAACATGGGCTGTTTTCGGCTCATTGAAGACAACCCTCGCTGCTGCATTCTGGATCAGTTGTAGAGGTTTGATAGTACATGCAGGAAGGCCCGCCAGGAGAGCATTGCAATAGTCCAGTCTGGAGAGAACAAGAGCTTGGACAAGAAGTTGGGTGGATTGCTCTGACAGGAAGGGTCTAATCTTCCTAATGTTGAATAAGGCAAATCTACAGGACCGGGTCGTTGTAGCAATATGGTCTGTGAAGCTTAACTGATGATCCATCACAACTCCTAGGTTTCTGGCTGTCCTGGAAGGAGTTATGGTTGACGAACCCAGCTGTATAGAGAAGTTGTGATGAAACGATGGGTTAGCTGGAACCACCAGCAGTTCAGTCTTAGTAAGGTTGAGCTGAAGGTGATGGTCATTCATCCAGCTAGAAATGTCACTGAGACAGGCTGAAATGTGAGCAACTACCGTCGGGTCACCTGGTTGGAATGAGAAGTAGAGTTGAGTGTCATCAGCGTAGCAGTGATAGGAAAAGCCATGCTTCTGAATGACAGATCCTAATGACGTCATGTAGATGGAGAAGAGAAGCGGTCCAAGTACTGAGCCTTGAGGAACCCCAGTAGCAAGTTGTTGTGACTTAGAAACTTCACCCCTCCAAGACACCATGAAGGATCTATCAGACAGGTAGGAGTTAAGCCACTGGAGTGCGGTTCCAGAGATGCCCATCTTTCTGAGGGTGGATAGGAGAATCTGGTGATTAAGAGTGTCAAAAGCAGCAGACAGGTCCAGCAAAATTAGTACTGAGGATTTTGAAGCTGCTCTTGCCAGTCGCAGGGCTTCAGTAACCGAGAGCAGGGCAGTCTCAGTTGAGTGGCCACTTTTGAAGCCAGATTGATTGCTGTCCAGGAGGTTGTTCTGTACAAGAAACATAGAGAGCTGGTTGAACACAGCTCGTTCGAGTGTCTTTGCAATGAATGGAAGAAGGGATACTGGTCTGTAGTTTTCTAGAAGTGCTGGATTTAGAGATGGTTTCTTCAGCAGTGGGCTTACCCGAGCCTGCTTAAATGCTGAGGGAAATGTTCCAGAGTGAAGAGAGGAGTTGATAATGTAAGTGAAGGTATGACTGAAGAAGAAATCGCTTGAAGGAGGTGAGTGGGGATCGGATCCAGTGGGCAAGTAGTAGGATGACTGGACAGGATAAGTTTGGAAACGTCCTTCTCTGAGAGTGGAGAGAAGGAGGAGAACGAGTGAGCATTAGTCGTTGTGAAGTTATCCTCAGTCTGCGGTGTGGAGAATTGGTCACTGATGTTTCTTGTCTTATTTGTGAAGAAAACTGCAAAGTCATCAGCTGTAAGAGTCGATTGAGGAGGAGGTGGAGGCGGATTAAGAAGAGAAGAGAAGGTTTTGAAGAGTGTCCGAGCGTCACAACAGTTGTTAATCTTGTCGTGGTAATATGATGTTTTAGTAGTAAAGACGTTTGCAGAGAAGGAGGAGAGGAGAGACTGATACACACTGAGGTCGGTAGAGTTTCTTGATTTAAGCCATTTTCCTCTCTGCAGCCCTGAGTTTAGAGCGATGTTCACGGAGTACATCGGACAGCCAGGGGGCAGATGGGGTGGTGCGTGCTGGTCTAGACGACAGTGGGCAAAAGTTGTCCAAGCAAGAGGTCAGAGTGGAACAAAAAGTGTCCGTAGCACTGTTCGTGTCCAGAGCTGAAAACTGCGAGAGTGAAGGAAGTGAGGATGCAACCACAGAGGATAGGCGAGATGGAGAGAGTGAGCGTAGGTTCCGTCGAAAGGTGCCCCATGTTGGAGCGTGTGCCGCTTCAGGAGTAAGTGCTAGGTGTGCAGTGGAGTAACTAAAGTGTTGTCCACTGAGCAACAGCGCGTGTAGATGAGGTCCAGTTGGTTGCCCGATTTGTGAGTCGCTGTAGTAGAGACTCGCTTGAGATCAAATGAGGCGAGCAGAGTGTTGAAGTCAGCAGCCTGGGGTTTATCTAGGTTGATGTTGAAGTCACCAAGCAGTACCAGAGGAGTACCATCTTCAGGATAGTTTGATAGCAGCATGTCCAACTCCTCCAAGAAGTTTCCCAATGGACCTGGGGGACGATAAATGACCACAAAGTGGATTTGAACAGGGTGGGTTACAGTAACAGCATGTGATTCAAATGAACCGTGATCTGTAGGTGGTGGTTGAAGATCAAATTTCCAATCTTTCGATATAAGGAGACCAGTACCTCCACCCCTCCCAGTCGTACGAGGGGTGTGGGAACAAGTGAAATGAGTGGAGAGGGCTGCGGGAGTGGCAGTGTCCTCAGGTTTGATCCAGGTCTCAGTCAGTGCCATGAGGCTGAGACCAGAATGAGTAGCAATAGAAGAAATGAAGTCTGCTTTGTTAACAGCGGACTGACAGTTCCAGAGACCAAGTGGAATAGAGAGCGTTGGAGTAGAGGTCAGAGGGACAGGCCTTAGATTTGTCAGGCAGGCCTTCCTTCGACGTACATAGCGTGCTCTCCGATACATAGTGCCACAATCAGTCAATCAATAATTAAACAAAAGTTTTCAATTCAAATTAGCTCAAGTAAAGCTGGGATACCAAACAGGACCACAGGGAGACGCCAAAGACCACTAAATCGCCTGCCTTTATGGATCCATTCAGAATCGCTAAATCTGTGACCATCACATAATCAGCGCTCATTATAAAACACTCTTGCTTTTAAGCCAAATACACGCTGAAAATAATAATTTTACTGGCATGTGGACGTGTCACTATAATATCCGCAATTGCTGATTGCATAATTTTCTCTGCATTAGTGCTGTTTTGAACTTACTGTTTGAATTCATTTACTGGGTCCTTGGACTTTCCAGTTTTTGGTTTAAAATGATGTAATCGCAAAAGCCTGCTTCTTTTCATTTTAAGATATTATTTCTGTTATAAAGTACTGATTCAAATTAGTATTATTATTCTACTACTCTGCGTGCCTCCCCTGACATGCTTTCGCACCCCACCCCATTCATTCACGTGATTGGTCGAGATAGGAGGTGATCCCGCCTGGGCAGTGTGATTTATATAGTGTCCTTTCTAACCATATACTGTATGGAATCATAAAAATAAAACAAGGTAATTGTGACTTTTTATCTCACAATTCTTTTGACTTTGCTTCTCAAAATTGCAAGTTTCTATGGTGCAGTTCTGGTGCTATGGTGCAGTTTTTTTCATTGGGGGAAATGTGCTTCCTATCTGCTGCTGGTATGCCAACTCCTCCCATTGCCAGTCAGTCACCTGAGCTGTAAAAGCCATGCATGTCAGTAATCTGTCTAGAGCTGCAGGGATATCACATCACTGCAATGGCTGATGACATGCCCAGTCCCGAGCCTTTCACTAGTGACAAGTGGCAAAGACACCCCATGCTATTACCAGGTCTATAGAGTCTCTTTGTTATGAATTTGCTATGCAGTCCACCCCTGTTGATCAGTGGCAGAGTACCTTTTAAATGGTAGCCAGAAATGTTTCCATATTCTTGTTTATTTGGACAATTTCCCTTTTTTGAAATGAAAGACTGAGAATTTTGTATTAAGTATGTAATTAAGTATTTTTGACAAGATTACTTTTAAGCAGTATGATTCATGACTCATATTTGTCTCCTTATACAGGTGGAAGTTTACCTTTCGTAGCCACCCAAAGGCACACATTTATTACTCTATCATCCAGACATTAAGGTTTCCTCATCAGCAATCAAAAAAGTATGCGTTTAACACTTCAGCTTTTGAGGGGAACACCTGGTTTTTGCTCTGTTGCAGAGACAAGGTTCTTTGCTACTGTCACCTTACCTTTGGCTTGCTTAGTTGTGGAAACTTCACATTTAGCAATATTATTGAATTGATTGTACAGACACTATTGACTGAGAACTGAACTGAGTTGGATTATGACATCACTGTTTTCTACTGGGCTGCTTTACAGCTGAATTGAGCTACTATATATACATCCCTAGTTTTATTTTTTTTCTCTCGTCTAACTTTGTTCATGTAACCAGCTATTGCTGATTTTTTTAAGGGGTGTTGTAGTCAAGTTCTTATGATCAAGGTCAAGGTAACTGGTTTACAATTTTTTTTTTTTTTTTTTAATAAACTGCACTTGGGTTCTCATCTTCAGTTACAGTAACAGTGAAAACCTTACATCCAAATTCATATACTTAAAATAATATTTCACCCAGTAATACAAATTCGTAAATTACGAAATGAATAAGCAGAATGGAGAATGAGATTTCAAAGCTTTAGTAGATGGGAAGATTATCAGTGAATAAGTTCATAAATTGAATCTAAAAATCATATGACTAGTCAGTCACAAAGCTGCACGGGGACAAGAAGGCTGAGAATTCAAGTGCAGTAGTTTATTAAAGGGTAATCCACAAATGTAGTCAACGTAAAAGGCAAAGGTCAAAACATTATGAGACAATCCAAACGCAACAACAAAGCAGTAAACAAAGGAAAGCAGAGAAAACCAAGCTGAAGTTTTAAAAAAAACAAGATACATAGAATAGTGATGCTACGTTCAAAAAATCCCGGCAGCTTTCAGTCATTTGTAATGTATCTGCTTGTTTTATACTCTTTGGCCACCAGGTGGCATTGTGAGCAAACAAAGCCTCAAGAAATGAACCCTTTTGTGAACCACTTGGATGAAAAGTTTCTATGCTTCATAAGGCTTCATCTTGGCATAACTAACATAGAACCAAGATTCAAGGGCTGAGAGATGCAGCGTGACAAATGCAAGACTTCACAAAGAGTAACTGAAAACACCAAGCTTATATAGGCAGAGGTAATGACCAATAGGAGAAAACAATCAAGCATAATGAGTTCTGGCAGTTTATGGGAAATGCAGTCCAGGATAGAGTGGGAAAGGTATGGGATGGAGTGCCCTCTGGTGGCTATCAAGGTCACTCCAGCTGGTGATAGTGACACACACACACACACACACACCAAAATTTCATATGACTACACAATACTTTACTGCATCAACTACTTGTATGGTTAACAGCTGTGGTCACTACTTCATGACATTGTAGTGTACTGATATTGTATGGAAAGAGCTGTGTTCCATGCAAAACAATAGCAGCATTTGGGTTTGGCACAACATTTGAGTAAGTAAAAAAAAAAAAAAAAAAGACAACATTTTGGCAAAAACTATTCTTTTGAAGTATGTGGGAAGATTTTTTTTTTTTTTTTTTAGTGGTTGTTGAAATCTGAGATTTCATTCAGGACTGGACAACCTGCTGTGATATTAAATGAACTCATAGGGTCCATCCATTCACTACAGAATTCCCATAAATCCCTGCTTTCACACATAAGCAGCAACAGTCGTGCATTTGCACTTGTCTCTTTTACTTTGAGAATTTCCTCCTTGACTCCTGTTGACTGCTACATTTTGGAGCTCATGGCTATGATGGATGCGGAGAAGGTAAATGGGAAACTCCAGGGGGAGAGATTAGGAGCTAGAGTACATGCAGAAAGACCTTAAATTACAACGAAATATATTCAGGAAAACTGTTCATAATGATTTTTAAACTTGTCTAATTCCAGATAACATAACTTTTTTTCACTTATAGAAGGATATTATATTCCATCATTAGCATAATTACGGCTCATATGCTGTATTTACCACATGCTTTTTGAGGATTCCTTTTCACAAATGGTCTGGGTGAACTGGTGAGGGAGCATTGAGAATGTTAGATTCTGTATAAATTAAACCCTTTCATTAAAAAAAACAAAAAGTGAACCACTTTACTCTCCTTGATATGACCCTTTTAACAATGCATACTAATGCATAACAGAAACCAATTTCTTTTTCAAAACACGACATTTATACAAATTCCACACCTTTGCATACTGAATACAAATCTCATTAAAACCAAAATTATATATATCTACATCTATCTGTTATCTGACTATACATTATCCAAATAATGTATAGTCCTACCGTTTTATACAGTCTATGAGTCCTACAAAGCTATTATTATCATCAGAGCATGTAAGCAGAGCATAGCGTCACGAGAGGGTAGCATCATTTTACCAGGTTAACTAGCTGTACTACACCATGCCACAGCACAGTAGTGCAATTGCAAACAGGAACACTGTAACTATGTGACAGAGATCTGAGACGTGCAGATCCATATGCAAGCTTTTATTCCTTGACATGGTCTAAATACACACAGGGTCGAAACAGTAGCAAACAGGTATGGTATGGGCAAGACAAAAGAATAATCCAACTGCAAGCAAGCGTCTCCGATCAGCAAACAATATCCAGAGGGCTAGACAGAAAGAGATAATCCAGGCACAGATAATGGACCAGGCAGGGGCAAACAGAGTCCAAACGGCAAGATGGCAGGGTAATCCAAAAACAAAGGCAGAGATCGATACACGGGAAACAGGCAAGGAAAGACTAGACTAGACTAGACTAGACTAGTCTAGACTAGACTAAGAAAATAGACTGGCTCCGTATCGCTGCTAACAATGAGAGAATGAGAAACACAGAACAATACTCGGCAATGTGTGAAAGGAATTCCAATGCTTATAAACTGTGTCTGATTGATTGTGCTGTGTGTGTGTGTGTGTGTGTGTGTGTGTGTGTGTGTGTGTGTGTGTGTGTGTGTGTGTAATTGGTCTCAGGTGCATGGTATGATTGTTATCAGGTGAACAGGAGATTGATGACAGCTGTGTGCAATTAGTGTAATGGATGATGGGAAATGTAGTCCAGGGTATGTGTAACAGTCTGTGTAATGTGAGAGTCTATGTAGTGAGCGGGTGACCTCTGGTGGTGAGTTTGAAGACCGGATTCATGACAAACATGTATACTATAGAAATTTCTTGTCGGTGCGTTATTTGAGCGGATTTTGCTTTTCTGGTGAGCATGAATGGTACATGAGCGGAACGCACATTTAAAAAGCGGATTATTGAGGTCACACCACCCACACAGTAAAAACAGCTAGAGGGAGAGTGGAACCTGCGCACTGAACCCTGCTGGGTGGTAGTCCTATATCGCGCCACATATTTTTGGCCGTTTTTCTCTTTATAAATTTCGGTGCATCCCTAATATATTAACAAAAATAAATAATATTTATAATAAAAATAATTATAAGTTCTCCTAAATAATCACACTAATATCACAATCAGCGCCTCTCTGGCATATAATGCTTTTCTAGCATAATTTTAGTCCCTGCAGAATTACCCTGAGGGAGCTTATCAGTTGATGAGATGGGCTCGGACAGATACAGCAAATGGAACATTATGACTTATGTCATAGGTCTAGAGCCCACAACTCAAGTCATGTCTGTAAGACTGCCACTAGAAGCAAAAAAAAAAAAAAAAAAAAAAAATGTCCCCGCTCTCAGAGAACTACTATAGCAGAAATCAATAAATCTATAATATTTTATATGGGACTTCACAATGCAGCACAACAGTGACCATTCAATATTTCAGCAGCTTTAATTCTGGAAGGCTTTCCCTATTGGACATTTTCTCTATAAGAAAAAACAAACAAACAAAACAAAAAACAAACAAACAAACAACAACAACAATAAAACAGTAAATAAAATAAATTATTATTATTATTATTTTATTATTATTATCATCAACAACAACAATAATAATGATAAAATTACTATTATTATTAATAATGTCATTCACAATGCTTTATGGAAGTGACTGATCACTGTTTGGCTCTTTTGTCATGGTTTTTATTTACAAGATAAGAGCAACTTCACTAATTGGTGGGTCTGTGGTTCATCGGTAGTGTTGAAATTGAACAGTTTAACAATATAATAAATGCAGTTGAAATTGACCTTCTACAGAAACATGTGGTTTCTAAACAATCCTATATCATTGATCAACAACCTTGCCTTGCCTTTTCTTATACTTTAAAATCAGTTTCCCTATGGAAAAATGAAATCTTATTTTTTTTCTCAGAAGGCCACTGTTGCATTCTATAGGTCTCTACAATCTGTAATATCTTGAGTACTTTACAATTAGTGTAGCACAGCAAAGGAAGTCTATTCAAATTGTTTAATTATTATTATTTTTTTATTATTGAGTTGTATCAGTAAATAAAAAGTGAGAACTTTTCTGCATTTTCAGATCACCAGTAAATTCTCTCTCTAGATTGGATGACTTATGACAAACTTTAGAATACATTATTTTGAAATGACACAATCATGGAAACTTGTTCTCAAGGTGTTTGGAGATGCAGACCGTTTGCCCCACCTCTCTCTCAGACCCAAACTGATCAAGCCTTAATGTCTGCAGCTTTAGCATTCTGGAACTGAGCATTCTATGCACCGTTAACAGAGGTTGACACCACTGCAAGAGGCTCATCATGTACACAATGAACCGTGATGTCAATTCCATCCTTGAACTCTGCAGTAAAATCAGGAGGGACATGGTTCGACTCCAGTTCATTGCACTCAGAAAGCTGTGGCTGCTCATCATATCGATGCCAATCCACACATCTGTCATTCTTTTATGCAATTTCTTTTTTCTAAGCTTCAAACCTATAGAGGCAATTAATGATGAGAAATCTGTTTTTCTATGTCTTAGAAAAACAGCATGGTTTCACTGCCAAACTGGGCCTGACTTAATAATTATAATAAATTATTAAATGTAAATTATTAATTGTAATAATAATAATAATAATAATAATAATCAGCTTACTTTACACCTACTTTTCTTCAGTATAGTGACATTTCCAACTGAAACAGAATATTAAATAAAGGGTTTTATTTTAGAGCACCTTGCTCTTAGCGAACTAACAGCTGGAAGGGAGTGCTTAAGGACATTCAGTCTACTTTATTCTCCACCTCAAACTGATGTCATCAGAGTGTAGGGAATTTTTAATTATTTTAAGAAGGTTTGGAATTTGATTGGGAGCATGGTTGAAACATGAGGATCCGAATTCCACAGAAAGGCAGAAGACACAGCAACATCATAAATCTGTCCACGATACCCTGGTGCCACGAGTCTGAAGCAAGTCCACCAACTAGCAGCTTTGAGCAGCTTTCAACATTAACACAAAAAGAACACACTGATCATAACAACTCAGGAAGGAGATTGTTAATTTTGGGGCAAGTAAGCAAGATTGAGGGTCAAAGAGATGCACAGCATGAGCGTCACATGTAAACCAATGATAGTAATCTCGATCACGAGCTCTTTGGATTGAGTTACCCCACCAAGAAAAAAAGAACCAGACTGAAATTCTTTTAGGAGACCTTTTAACCTCTGGTCTCAACAGAACGTGTCCTTATGTTCAAAGAATGGCACAGAAACTGTCTTTTACAGATGTACCTGTAGATGCACTAAAATGAACTCAAAAGACTTATAAATGAATATCAGTCCATTGCTTAACTCCATATCATATATGAAACCCACACATTTGACTATCATGTTTCTAATCACTTATTGTGTGTCTTTTTTAATAACTATTAAATAGCTTAAGGGTTCATATTCATGTTTAGTATGTGTGTGTTTGAAACTTCTTGCTTGAAACGTTTCTGCCAATCAATTCTTTGTCAAATGTATCATATTCTTGTTATAGGGATCATGTCCAAAATTATACTCTGCAAAAGCGGGAAAATTTGGACCATGTGACTGATAAGATCACATGTTGACTTATGAATTTGGAGAAGAAAACATACAACACCCCGAGCAAAGACAATATCTAATTGGTCGAGACAACATTTGGGATGTGTCAAACAACCCGGTTTAAGTACTCAGGATACCATCAAATTTCGCCTTTTAGCTCTTTAGCTTTTTGCTCATGGCTTGTAGCCATGCTTTTAGCTTTTTAGCTTTTGCTTTTAGTCATTGCTTTTTAGTCATGCCTGCTTTTTAGGTTTTCCTTTTGCCACCACATTTTGATGCTGCTTTTTAGCGCTCTTTGAGCCTGCTCTGGCTTACACGCCCCTCCAAAACCATGAGGAGAAGTGCCACCTAGTCTCATCAAACTTTACTTCTATTTCTTTACTTTAGCTTTTTTTCTTTTCCGTTGAGAGTTTCATGTTCTGAGTTAAGTTTTGCCTATGCCATGTCTCAGAGTCCTAAACTTCGTCTAAAACTTCAACCAGCCCACAACTCCGCAGCCAATGCCCAACTACTGGTTTCCCAAGACATCACTACAAACGACCACTGAACTTCCAGCCAATCAGCAACCTTGGGAAACCCCCTTATCGGCAACCAGACAACAAAGGGGAACCCCTTACAAAGGCAATGCAAGTACCTCCATAATTTAACTGAACTGGTGCATTTTATATAATTTTAACCTCATTGAGGAACTCAATGCGAGGGTTAATTAAGTGATTGATGGTTGTTTCACTATACTTTGTATATTAATATCCATTGCAGAGTTGGTGTTATACGGCTCGTTCAGTGAATCGCTGGCTGCCTCAGTGATCAGTCGTAAAACAGTGATTCTGTCAGAATTCCCTATAAAATCTTAAATGATTCCCTTTGAGGTAAATTGACCTGATTCCCTTAAAAGAGAGAAGGAACAATATTCCATAGCAGAAAAAAAGAATAAAAATTACTTTGACAAACATCTTTTTTATTTTCTTTTTCGGTGGATTAATTAACAGACTATTTGTTCACCATAAGACTAACAATGTGCATTAGTACACTAGTAAGTAAATAGTGTCAATTTTGATTTCATATGTACCTGTACTTCAAATAGGAATATATATTAGGGCTGTCGATTTAACAGGTTAATTTAATTAGTTATGGAAAAAAGTAAGCCATTAAAATTATTAACATTGCTGTTATTAATGTAATCTCAGTTCCAACAACAAGACATTGCATCAATTGACCCTGCCTATAAGGCACAAAATAGGCCCTGCAAGCCTGGCACAGAGATGGAAGTCCCGACCCAAAGACGTTACCAGTTGGCACACTGAACAGTTGTATTACTGGCAGTATAACGCCTTGCATAAGAATTCACATCTTCAAACAGAAATCAACATTTCCTTGATCTTTAGACATACAGGAGGTATTTGTGCCATTTAAACATATTTCTAGTTTCATAGCTTAAAACATCCTCCTCATTGTTAAAATAAATAAATAATTAACCAAGCTCCAAAAACAGGCTGTTTGGAAATTGTGAGATCTGTGACATCACATGGGCAAATAAATTTGCAAATGATTGCTTCTAGAGACATCAACAAATAGTTTAACATATTCAATGTACATAGTACATTGAAATTAGGGATGCACTGCTGTATTGCCCAGTAATTGTATTGGGCAATAAAAGCAATTATCTGCACAGACGGGCATTGCCCGACTGTTTAAAGGTGACCTGTTATGCCCCTTTTTACAAGATGTAAAATCTCTGATGTCCCCATAGTGTGTATGTGAAGTTTTAGCTCAAAATACCTCATAGATCATTTTTATAGCTTTTTGAAATTTCCACCGTTAGGGTATGAGAGATTGACTGAAAAAAACAAAAACATGGATGTAGTGTCCGTGACGTCATATTTTTTCTGCTGTAATGTTGGCCATTTTAACATGGGGGGGTCTATGGGATTGACTCCCTTTTGGAGCCAGTCTCTAGCGGCCAGTCGATGAATTGCTGTTTAAATCACTTCCATGTTGGTTTCAAGAGAGAGACCGGAAGGTTGTCGCTTGTTATGAGCCAAAACGCTGCGTTTTTGTGTTTGTCACTTTAAATGCAAATGAGCTGGATGGGCTGGCAAATAAACATTTCACTATTAGTCCAAGCATGTTATCTTTACAGAAAATGTACTCACATTACATTTTAATGTAATTACACAATTACACAGACAGGGAGCAAGGAATGATAAAAATAATGACATAGCTGGTCTCATGGTTCCATTGTGTGCTATCACAAATTTTATAAATCCCACTTGTGATTATGAGCTTGACAAATTCAAGTGGTCAACTTCACATTGCTTTCATATGCAATTTTTAACTACCACATTCCTATTTCCAGTCATTCTGGAAGCACGTGAAGGCAGCATCAGTGAAAACAGGCAATGGTAGCTTTAGCTTTAGTGTACTATGTCCAATGTATATTTGCATTAATAGTGTAGCTACTCATTAAAAAATGTTGATATGAGATTTTATGCTATCTATTGTCAAGACAAAATAAAATTAAGGGGAGCCGATCATCTGGCCTAAGAGGGAAATCTTACTCCATTTGCGTAATTCTTTTTCATTACTTACATTACAGTATTATTTTTTGGGAATTTACTAAAGTATTACTGAAACATAATACGTGTACACTAAATCAAATACAAAACTCAAAATGAATCTCTATAATTTCGGTGCAGACCTTCAAAGTACTTATTTGCAGGTCATCATGAAATTTTTTTTTTCTGGGTTGGACTTTTATATAAATCAAGCAACAGAATGCAGATCAGATCCTCCCATCATTAATCACAAACATCAAAATCTATGTCCTAAAGCAAACAACTTTTATTATAAATTACAACCACCTGTGTTTTTTTTAACATTATTAAAGTTAGTAACATTATTTTAATCAGCTTTCTATTGTTTCTACTGTTCTTTCATTTTCCTAAAACTAAACAGTCTTAAAATATTCCAACAGGGTCACTGATTTAAATTTAAGCGGCAAAACTCTGATTCAAATGGTTACATAATAAAATGTTGGGAATATCTATGTGTCAGTCTCAGTACCTTGTGTTTTGTGTGTGTTTTTTCTCCACATGTGCCTTACTTGCCCTTGTTTGGTCTTCCTGTTCTATTTCCCTAATTAGGTTTATTTGTCCCACCTGTTTCCAAAGTTCATTATGTCCTTGATTTCAAGTGTTCCTCATTGTGTCCATTCTCTAGACCTGTATTTAATGGTTTCCTGTTCTGAGTTCGCTGTCTGGTATTGTATATGTCATCCCTAAATTCCTTGAGTTTTTGTATCCCTTTGCTTGTTGGATTAAAATCTAGTTGAAGTATTCCCCTGTATCTCCTCGTTCCTCCCAGAGAGAACGTGACAGAATACCGAACTAAAACCGGAAGTAAGCGGCACCTTTTTCCCCCATGTTTGTTTTCCGTCTTTTCAAAAGATTTTTGTTTCCCGTTTGTCTCTCCCTACAGTGATGGAAATAGCCGCTCGTTTCTCCCCCTTAGCCTGCTGAGATCTCCCCTTCTTCGAGTTCGCCTGGGAATTCTGCAGGCTCACAGAAGCGTCGCCATTGGATGATGCCACCATCAATTCTCTGTTCTGGCTTGGGGCCAACTACCATCACCCGTGGACCTCCCAGACACCAAGGGACTATGATGAAGGGATGGGATCTTCTGGTGTCTGGAGAGTGTCCAGGCCAGAGCCATAACCAGCCAGCCGTCGAGCTTGCCGGTCGCGCCATTGTCAAGCCCACTAGCTGCTCAGCAAACAAGCCTGCCGGACATTCCTTAGTCAAACCCGCCAGCCGTGGCTCACTCAAGCCCGCCGGCCGTTCCCGAGTGAGGCCCTTCGGCCGTGCCGTTGTCAAGCCCACCTGCCACTACAAAATCAAGCCTGCCAGCCACGGCTCTCTCAAGCCAGCCGGCCACCGCAATGACAAGCCCGCCGGCCGCCCTACTCAGGCGTTGGCTAGGTAGTGGGATGTGGATGAAAAGACTGTTTAAAGCGTTAATAAGGGGGGAGGATGTGGCTCCAGTGTTGGCTCCAGCCCCAGAGTTGTTCCCGAACTTAGCTCATGGAGGGCTCCTGTTCCCGAGTTTAGCCCATAGAGGGTTCCAGTTCCCAAGCTTAGCCCAGTGAAGGCTCCAGTCCCTGAGTTTAGCCCAGTGAGAGCTCCAGTCCCTGAGTTTAGCCCAGTGAGGACTCCTGTCCCTGAGTTTAGCCCAGAGAAGGCTCCAGTCCCCGAGTTAAGACCAGAGAGGGCTCCTGTCCTCGAGTTTAGCCTAGAGAAGGCTCCAATCCCCATAACGGCTCAGAAAGGGCTCCAGCCCCCAAGCTGAGGGCCACAGTTCCTGAGTTAGGCTTACAGAGGGCCTCTAAAGACTATATTCTCCCCAAGAATTTTAATTTTTTTTTTGGGTTGGGGGGGTTCCGCCATGGCCTTCTGAACTGCCTGCTCCACCATGGCATCCTAGTCAGTCTGCTTCACCATGGCTTCCTAGTCTGCCTGCTCCGCCATGGCTTCCTACTCTAACTGCTCCACCATGGTGCCCCGATCTGCCTGCTCCGCCATGGTCCCTGAGCTCCCTGTGCCGCTATGGCACCCTGGACAGCCTGATACGCCCCGGAGGTACTCCCCGTGTCCCAGTCCAGCATCAGCCTCCAGGGCGCCGACCCCAGTAATGTCAGTCACTGTTCCGTGTTTTGTGTGTGTTTTGCTCCCCATATGCCTTCCTTGCCCTTATTTGGTCTTCCTGTTCCATTTCCCTGAATAGGTTTATTTGTCCCAGCTGTTTCCAATGTTCATTATGCCCTTGATTTCGGGTGTTCCTCATTGTGTCCCTCCTCTAATCCTATATTTAATGGTTTCCTGTTCTGAGTTCACTGTCCGGTATTGTATATGTCATATCTTTCCTCTAAATGGGCAGGCCTTGTTATCACTAACTTTATGACAAGTTCCACCTGCTGTGGGATCTCTATCAGAAAAAAAATGATAAACTAACTAGCTTTTATTCACGTCACGCTGGAAGCCGTAAATAACGTAAGTAAGGACATTTACTGGGCCACTGTGCCAATAATAATATTATTTAATATAAACACTGCTTGTTTGTAATGAAGTGTCTGTTGCTAAGTTGTTTTGCTGTGAGCGCTGTCATGATGTGTTGGCTTAAATTAAATATTACATCTGTTGGATTTGTGCACAGACCAATTGTGTGATGATGCATTTGTAATGAATGCATTTTATTTGACTTTATTTAGCTATATTATATTTAGCTTTATTTAGCTAAATTTAGCTATGTTTTATTTAGCAGGGAAGGACTGGGAGTAAAAAACATCCTGGATTTTCTCCCAAATAGGCCCAACACAACTATAAAATAGCCGCTACTATCTCACAATATTACAGCAATTCTATCACATTTATGGCAAATAACATCACAAAACCCATGGTGACCCTGCTGACAAAAACAATAGAAACCATCACAGAAATTTTAATGATTTCAACTAAAAATACCATTACAAACATTATGAACCATCAGCTTTTAACCATTAAACAAGGGTTTCCTGTAGTGTGTTTTGGGACATCTTTCATTAGGATTTAGTGGTTGTAACAAAAGCCATCAATAGAAGGTGACCAATTACCAGTAGAAACCAATAGGCACAATTACAGTTTCCACTAAAAAACACAATTTTTTATTATAACCATATAATTGTAACCATTTGTTTTTCAGCAGGGGACTGAAATAAATGCATTATAGTATGAACTAAAATACTTGAAATCGACATAAAAAGAGCAGAATGCAAAATGTATAATATTACAACGATAAACATAAACCTAGAATCTAGAAACCTGAAACAACAGAATACTTTAATTTGAGAAGTCATATGTGTCTCTCTCTGTGTGTGTCATGTTAATTAGACTAATCATCTTATAGGGTACTTCATTTAATCAGTTTTCTAACTCAATATCTCTCAAATGTAACCCATTGTAGGATCACTGTGGTATTGTCTCTTTTTGAGTGAATGGAATATTTATGTCAGACAATGCTAAGTGATAAATAGCAGTGGATGCTCAGACTAAGGGTGTCCTGGGACTTTACTATAGTGCTATAGACTACATGCTGTGTATAGTGAGAGAGGTGGGCAAAGGTAATCTGATGTAACTGTTCGTTTTCAGGTGATAGCAAAGTAACAAATATCTGACACAATAAAGCCAGTCCCTTTACATTTCTTTGTAATCCTTGTTTATCTTGCACCAAATTAATAAAGTTCACAGTGAAATAATTTTAGTAAATAAAATGTCCAGCTTTTGCTGTGAATTATATTTAATTTATACAAATTATATATTATTTATATTATACCCATACGTCATTGCAGTTATATATATATATATATATATATATATATATATATATATATATATATATATATATATATATATATAATGTTTACAATCAATATTAAACTTTTAATTTAAATGAATATAAACACACACATACACACACACACAGAATACATATAAAGCTTTTAAAATGACTAAACTTACATTTCTACATCCCTTGGTGCACCTGTTTTAGCAGTTCTTCCCTGGTCTAACAGTGATGCTGATCATATGCTGTCCACAAATCAGCAATAGCTGACAATTACATATATATTATCTACACTGAACAAGCATTCATCAAATTAAAGGGATACTCCACCCCAAAATGAAAATTTTGTCATCAATCACTTACCCCCATATCGTTGCAAGCCCATAAATGCTCAGTTCGTCTTCGGAACACAATTTAAGATATTTTTCCAGACGTCCAATCTGGGTTATATGAAGCGATGGGAACACTTCTTGTAAGCGAAGAAAACAAAAATAATGAATTTATTCAATAATTGCTTTGTCAACGGTCTCCTCCGTGTCTGTCCATATCACTGTATGCTGCGTATGCTCTTCTGTGTCATCCGCACCACAAGGATGTGCTGTTTCTACGTGTATTAGCTTTGATTTGAAATAAAACAGTGCATCCTTGTGGCGCGGATGACACAGAAGAGCATATACAGCATTGATGGACAGACACAGAGGAGACCGTTGACAAAGGAATTATTGAATAAAATCGTTATTTTTGTTTTCTTCGCTTACAAAAAGTGTTCCTGTCTCTTCATATAACCCAGATTGCACGTCTGATGGCATTTAGTTATTCTATCATGTTTTCTCCCTTTTTTTCCAAACCGCGACAAACACCAGTCACATTTCTTTGCAGAATGTGATAAATCAGCTCAACCAATCACAGCGTAATCACATGTGTATGTGTATATGTATATATGTGTGTATATATGTGTGTGTATATATATATATATATATATATATATATACATATATATACATATATATACATATATATATACATACATATACAGGTGATTCTCAATAAATTAGAATGTCGTGAAAAGTTTATTTCAGTAATTCAACTCAAATTTTGAAACTTGTGTATTAAATAAATTCAGTGCACACAGACTGAAGTAGTTTAAGTCTTTGGTTCTTTTAATTGTGATGATTTAAGGTCACATTTAACAAAAACCCACCAATTCACAATCTCAACAAATTAGAATACTTCATAAGACCTATAAAAAAAACATTTTTAGTGAATTGTTGGCCTTCTGGAAAGTATGTTCATTTACTGTACATGCACTCAATACTTGGTAGGGGCTCCTTTTGCTTTAATTACTGCCTCAATTCGGCTTGGCATGGAGGTGATCAGTTTGTGGCACTGGTGAGGTGGTATGGAAGCCCAGGTTTCTTTAACAGTGGCCTACCAGCTCATGTGCATTTTTTGGTCTCTTGTTTCTCATTTTCCTCTTGACAATACCCCATAGATTCTCTGTGGGGTTCAGGTCTGGTGAGTTTGCTGGCCAGTCAAGGACACCAACGCCATGGTCATTTAACCAACTTTTGGTGCTTTTGGCAGTGTGGGCAGGTGCCAAATCCTGCTGGGAAATGAAATCAACATCTTCAAAAAGCTGGTCACCAGAAGGAAGCATGAAGTGCTCCAAAATTTCTTGGTAAATGGGTGCAGTGACTTTGGATTTCAAAAAACACCATGGACCAACACCAGCAGATGACATTGCACCCCAAATCATCACAGACTGTGGAAACTTAACACTGGACTTCAAGCAACTTGGGTTATGTGCTTCTCCACCTTTCCTCCAGACTCTAGGACCTTGGTTTTCAAATGAAACACAAAACTTGCTCTCATCTGAAAAGAGAACTTTGGACCCCTGGGCTACAGTCCAGTTCTTCTTCTCCTTAACTCAAGTAAGACACCTCAGGAGTGGCTTTACAAGGGGAATATGACAACTGTAGCCAAATTCCTTGACACGTCTGTGTGTGGTGGCTCTTGATGCCTTGACCCCAGCCTCACTCCATTCCTTGTGAAGTTCACTCAAATTCTTGAATCAATTTTGCTTGACAATCCTCATAATGCTGCGGTTCTCTCGGTTGGTTGTGCATCTTTTTCTTCCACACTTTTTCCTTCCACTCAACTTTCTGTTAACATGCTTGGATACAGCACTCTGTGAATAGCCAGCTTCTTTGGCAATGAATGTTTGTAGCTTACCCTCCTTGTGAAGGGTGTCAATGAGTCTTCTGGATAACTGTTAGATCAGCATAGTGAACCAAACAGAGAGAACATTTTGAAGGCTCATGAAACCTTTGCAGGTGTTTTGACTCGATTAGCTGATTGGCATGTCACCATATTCTAATTTGTTGAGATGAATTGGTGGGGTTTTGTTAAATGTGAGCCAAATCATCACAATTAAAAGAACCAAAGACTAAAACCACTTCAGTCTGTGTGGACTGAATTTATTTAATACACGAGTTTCACAATTTGAGTTGAATTACTGAAATGAACTTTTTCACGACATTCTAATTTATTGAGAAGCACCTGTATATGTGTGTGTGTTTGTGAGTGTGTATTGATTTGATTTGATTTAATGAGACAAAACAGTTCTAGAAGTGAATTAGTCTGAAACCTAAAAACATTTTACACAGAAGACAAAACAAAACTGCTTCAGCTATGATGTAAAAAAATGTTATTAATACAATGTTATTATATACATTTAGCAATAAATTAGTCCTGTGACATGTTAGGATTTAATAAACAGCCATGGTGATTGCCTTTGAGTTCACACATATGGCACAAATTACATGCATGCACAGAGTTGTATATCCAGATTCATCTGACCCAGGTGGCCCTACCACAGGTAAATCTGAGGCTGTGTTAATTATAATCCTGGAGTTAATCCAAGGAACTGCACATTGTGCAGCCATATACTCTGCACATGTTCCCAATGCAACAGTTCCCAGCCATCCCATAAAAGCAGGGCTCTTGGTCCTCATTATAAAACTCAGCAAGAGCCTGTGAGCAACATTGCTGTGTTAATGGAAGCTAAAGCATGACCATGACAAATGAGAAGTGGTGTCAGCAGAGAAGAGGTGTCAACAACAGACCGAACCCTAAATGCCCTAATTGGGCAATCTTTGCATGCCTTGCTGTTCATCAGTGTCAGTTTAAAGCAGTACAATAAAACCAGGGACAAAATAATAATAATAATAATAATAATAATAATAATAATAATAATAATAATAATTTTTGAAAAAAGAAAAAAAATAATGATAATAAAAAATAAAAAATAAAAAATAAGATTGATTTAATGATATAGCTGATGAGCCAAATGAGACTTATGTTTACTAGTAATGATATATTTATAAACTAGTTTTACTGCCTTGTCTTGTGAATTGAAGATATAAGAGTGTTAAGATATCCCAACAGGGTCTCTAATTT
This sequence comes from Cyprinus carpio, assembly GCF_018340385.1. Lineage (NCBI taxonomy): Eukaryota > Metazoa > Chordata > Actinopteri > Cypriniformes > Cyprinidae > Cyprinus > Cyprinus carpio. The sequence continues at coordinate 3,947,893 of NC_056584.1, read as the reverse complement.
CATTGCATTGATTTGATTGCATCACTATGTTCATGGAAGTCTCCACTGGCAGTTTATTTTAGGTGGCAGTTTTTCATTTTTTAATGTTTTATTAAAATGTGTAATTAAATATTGCTGTTTAAAACTATGTATTATTTTACTGGTGCAAATAAATAAACATGATTAAATATCCTTCTGCTTTGTCTTAATTTAGTAAAAATAACATGGAACTCATTTAGAATTTTTTTATGATTTTAACAGAATCCAAACCCAAAGTCATTTCAGAGCATACACATACTCTACATAGTGAGATGCAGAATGGATATTAGCATCAAAAAATATTGAGATATATTTCAGCTACCTAATGTCAAGTCAATGTTAACATTGTGCTGTACAATGACTCTCATATGTAATCACAAATACATATGAGAGTCAAACTTTGACAGTCAAATCAATTGAGGGTGGCACATTATCATGGCAAAACATTATTCCACTCAGAGACACAACTTCATGTCAAATTCTTGCATTTCTGAATCTTTTCATGAGCTGTTGACTCAGTAATATGTAATATAAATGCCACTGAGATGGCATACAGAACAGTACATAGCAGCAGAGTCCTCTGTGTAAGAGAATTCTATTGCCAAGACAAGAAGATTGTCACCATGGAAACTAATTTCATTTCTTCCAGGAGACCAGAGCAATACAGACAAGAGCAAGCTGCCCTCACAGAACTACTCTCCAGTAAAGTCTGTTTTTCAGTTCCCACCCATAATATCACTTCGCTTTTATATCGTCCTGCAGCTTTGTGGACAGAACTGTGAAAGTAGAGTCTCACAGACCACTTTGCTGATTACACACCACACTGAGTGCATGTTTAGCTATTATTCACTTTGAAACTTAGTTACTATGTACAGTAAATAGGTAACATTTTACATACGAGGAGGTAGAGGAGAGGGTGTACATTCTGTAAGCCTTAGTATATTTATACAGTTTTCCTCATTGAATATTCCTCTTTCATATTACACATGTAGAGGTGGAAAGTAACTAATTACAAATACTTTCGTTACAGTAGGCTACATTTTTTTTTACATTTTTTTTTCTACTTTCTTGAGTATAATTAAATTGTGGTACTTTTCATTGCGTAGAATAAAACTAAAGTATTCAACTTCGCTACATTTATTTTTCACCAAAAGTACAAAGTACAAAAAATAAATAAAATAAAAAAATAAAAGACAAAGAAGGCGCCTACGGAGAAGAGCGAGTCGGCGTTTGACAGGCACTTTTCAAACTCCTGGGGTGGAGCCCTGTTAAATCCCAGTTTAGCTGCGGGGGCGGGCCATTCAAACCGCGCTATGCTTTGACTGTCAATCACCTGCACTGTCGTTTTGAATCAGCATCATTAGTGTTTCAGTATTTTAGTGAATGTGAGCTATGCTCTGATTTTAAATAATAATTTTGTCAGCTCCTGAAATGGGTCGATCGTACCGTCGATATTACACTCGGTTGATAGAAGGATGCAGTTATTGCATGGATGGAGCAAGAACAATGTAAGTGTCTAAAATACATGCACATAGTTCAGTTGAATGGTAAAAATCACCCTCTTTAACAGTGCAGTTAAACTTAAGTACAAAGCTTAAATAACCTCAACATTAACAACAACATTGAAATACGTGCATCTGGCTGATATATCAAACATGCTTTATCCGTCGTTCAATCAGATTCATTTAGAATCACCATTTCTGTGTGCGTGCTTTGGATGTGTGTGCATGGGCATATACAAAAAGATAGTCTATTTATAACCGGACAATTTATTCATATTTACACGATATGGACATTATGGAGTGCTAAACACTCTCATGCAGTGCATGTTTATTAGATCCTGTACCCACTAAATTACTGAAAGAGTTGTTACCTGTAGCAGAAGAACCGCTTCTCAATATTATTAACTCGTCGTTATCTTTAGGTCACGTCCCAAAACCATTCAAGCTGGCGGTTATTAAGCCTCTTATTAAGAAACCACAACTAGATCCTAATGAACTGGCAAATTTTAGACCCATTTCAAATCTTCCATTTATGTCTAAAATTTTAGAAATAGTTGTGTCTTCTCAATTGTGCTCCTTCCTGCAAAAAATGATTTCTATGAAGAATTTCAGTCGAGTTTCAGGCCCCACCATAGCACAGCAACTACACTTGTTAAAATTACAAATGACTTGCTTCTTCCGTCAGACCAAGGCTGCATCTCATTGCTAGTTTTACTTGATTTTAGTGCTGTGTTCGACACCATAGATCACGACATACATATAGATCGATTACACCTATACAGGTATTCAAGGGCAGGCTTTAAGATGGTTTAGATCCTACCTGTCCAATCACTACCACTTTGTTTATTTAAATGGGGAGTCATCTCATCACCAGTAAAATATGGAGTGAAGACTGGATGACCAATAATTTTCTCCTATTAAGTTCAGATAAGACAGAGATATTACTTATTGGACCAAAAAACATTACACAGAATCTCATAGATTACAATGTGCAACTAGATGGATGTACTGTTACTTCCTCTACAGTCAAAAATCTGGGTGTTATATTAGACTACAACTTGTCTTTTGAAAATCATATTTCCCATGTTACAAAAACAGCATTCTTCCGTCTTAGAAACATTGCCAAGCTACGAAACATGTTACCTGTTTTTGATGCAGAAAAGCTCATGCATTCATGACCTCTAGACTGGACTATTGTAATGCACTGCTAGGTGGTTGTCCTGTATCTTCAATAAACAAGCTACAGGTAGTCCAAAATGCAGCGGCTAGAGTCCTTACCAGGTCAAGAAAATATGATCATATTACCCCAATTTTACAGTCTTTGCACTGGCTACATATTAAGTTTCGTATCAGTTACAAAATATTATTACTTACTTATAAGGCCCTTAATGGGTTAGCTCTTGCATACCTAACTAGTCTTCTACCACGCTACAATCCATCATGCTCCCTAAGGTCACAAGACGCTGGACTTTTGGTAGTACCTAGGATAGCAAAGTTCACTAAAGCAGGTAGAGCTTTTTCGCATTTGGCTCCCAAACTCTGGAATAGCCTTCCTGATAATGTTCGGGGTTCAGACACACTTTCTCTGTTTAAATCTAGATTAAAAACACATCTCTTTGGCCAAGGATTCAAATAATGCATCTCATAATTTTGGACTGCAGTTATATCTGATCAAATGTGCATTATTATTCTTTAGCTTGGGTTAAACTAATTAATTTTAGTTGGCTGGAACAGCAGCTACGCTAATTATGTCTCTATTTGTTTCTCTGTTTTGGCACAGGATTTACATCCCGTGGTACCTAGGATTTACGCAAGCTTCAGTATGGATCCAGAACACCTGAGAAGAGATGATGCCAACCCCTCAGAGGACCTCAGATGATGCTAACCCTGAAACAACATACAGAACTACCACATGTATGCACATAAACTAACAGTCATCACTGATAAAAGAAAGTCCAAAATGGTCCAGTAGAAGAAATAACTTATGATGTGTAGGAAATCCCTAATATGGACAAAGGCATCCCACTACTGCTGTAGCTAAAAAGGTCATTTCAGGTCATTTCAAGGTAATATATGAATAATCCAGTGCTAATTGACATAATATTTAATACAGTATAGAAACTATTCTGCCTTATTATGTGTTTGTATAAACCAATCCTAAAATTTTATTTAGCAAAATTATTATAGAAAACAAATTATTGGTTATCATCCAGCAGTTTATTTGATTTAAAAAAAATTAAGCCTGTCAATTAGACAAAAGTCAAAGTTTTTTTTTTTTTTTTTTTTTTTTTACATTTCTGTCCCCATTTTTGTGTTATCTCTGCTGCACACACATCCTTGTTTAAGTGTTCTTTAGCCCGCTGATTTTTATTCATAGTATTCAGCTAACAAGGAAATATTTTGCAATAAGAGTTAGAATAAATGTGAATGATATCTAAGATTTTTCATTATTTATTTATTTATTATTATTATTATTTTTTACCTTATTGGAATCAAAATTCGGAATTGACAAGAACTGGAATCATAAAAATTCAAACGATGCCCCACATTGCCCTTACGCCAAATTATTTTTTTACTGGCACATTTCCATTCTCACTGTTTTAAGCCCTTTCTTTTCTTTTAAACCCATTTGCCCTTTTAAAGCACATAATCTAATATCTGAATGTACATTTCAAAATTAGTTATAAAACAGTTGCTCCTGGCAACAGGGATAGGTAGTATGTTTGCTTAACATAGCGTCAAACTTGACAATTTATGAGACTGATATAATATTTTGCTCCAAAATCATTATATAACATCAGTCATGTTTGAAACATTTACATTTCTGTGGTTCCATGTTGCCTCTTATCACAGTGAGACAGAAAATATTCTTCATAATAATCTTTACTGTGATACAAGCTGTCAATTACCGTTGTATTGCAACTGTGTGTTTATTGTCTTCCACGTTTCATCAGTCAAAGCATCTCTATCTGCATGTCATTCAGCTGTAGCGATATTTGATGCATTTGTCCATATATAAGGGATTTCCTGGGTCTCACTTGTGAAACAGACATTAAAGTACATGAGTGTTAGGGTTAGGATTAACCCTGCTCCATAATAGTCACATAGTCTCATTTTGGGTAAAAATAGAAAAATAATACTGAAGTACTTTGTAACGCAGTAACTTGAGTAGTTTTTCAGCAAACTACTTTTATACTCTTACTTGAGTCATATTATTTTGAAGTACTTTTACTTGTACTCAAGTAAATTATTCCTTAAGTAGCAATACTTTTACTTAAGTACAATTTCTTAGTACTCTTTCCACAACTATACATATGTAAAATAGATTGCAAACAGCATTTTTTTTTATTTAAACTGATAATTATTTTTATTGTTGTTGTTGTTTTTGTTAATTATTTAATGGGCTTTTTGCCTTCAATCGATAAGATAGTAGTGAAATCAAACACGCAAATTTACGCCATTTCTTTTTTCATCCAGAGAACTTGTGAAAATCATTTTGCATTTGGAGCTTGGCACAGATAAAAACCAAGTGGAAAAACATATGGAGGACAATCAGTACTGATGGTATCCATGATTAAATCAAAAGTAATGTGTGCATGGCCAAAACGGCAAAACTGATGAAGAGATGGTCATGATTATTCTTACGTTTTACTTTAGAAAGTAGTAATTGCATTTTTATAAAATATTTTAATACCAAACAATTTTTTGAATAACATATACACATGAATCACAGTGTTTGACCAGGAGCATGCTTTAAGAAAGTAAACAGAATCCATTTTTTTTTTATTTTGACTGTAAGACAAAGTGGTACAGATACCCTTTTTAAGATATAGCTGTTACATAAAAAACAAAACAAAAAAACGCATGTACAGTAGCAGTAATTTGCGGGGTCTGTATTGGCTCTAATCCTCCAGTCAAAGGTGAGGTGAGGGGGACACACAGATGTTCCAGACTAGCAATCCAGGCATGAAGGTTAAAAAAAGACATGTGAGGGGCCAAGTGTTACTTTCTAGAGCTATTAAATTTGACCTGCAGGAGCCAGTCTTCCTGTACTTTGCTGGGACAAGGCAGAGAGAGAGGCTAATGAGAATAGGCCCCTGGATTAAAGCCAAATCATAGCTCTGACACAGCACTATACATAGCCTTGACAGCTCCATTAATTTTGATGTAATGTCTGCCAAATTGGTGTGTGGGATTATAACATTTGCCTTTCACATCTGGACGTGTGACTAATATTGCAGCTCAACAAAATCTGTCAGTCATATAACTTGTTGATTGCTCTTAGATATTATGTACAAAATGATGAGTACCAAACCGCAACACTTTATGATAGGTCATTTCTTAAATTTACAGATGTTTTTGAGAACGGACTGCCCGCATTTAACTTTACAGTCTATGAAGCCTCATTCAAATCTCATGTGATTCTAGTCCCTGGATTTATTCTCATTATGCCAAAGAAATGTTTTGTAATTGTTAATGAAAATGTAATAACTTTTAATATTTAATTTATCTAATAATAAAAAATAAAAAAAAGAAGTCTTGCCTTGCCATTTTCTTCTCATATCTTTTCACTCTATAACATGTCAGAGTACAGAAGTACAGTAGCATGGAAACAGCATTGCATGTGAATCATCTCAAACAGGCCAGCACAACTGACATTTTGATTGTCACAAAATGAATTGCTAGCTGCTAGGCAAACATGCATCCCACATCAAAGTAATACAAGCCACAGACCCAACATGCAAATTTGGCAAGGGTTCACCATATAAACAGGTGTGAAACAACAGCATGTGCTGGTTTCCTAATAACTGCATATATGAAAAGAAAAACAAAAGAAAAAAAAAAACTGAACTATCTCATGGTCCTAAGTATTCAGACCCTTTGCTGTGACACTCATATATTTAACTCAGGTGCTGTCCATTTCTTCTGATCATCCTTGAGATAGTTCTGCACCTTCATTTGAGTCCAGCTGTGTTTGATTATACTGATTGGACTTGATTAGGAAAGCCACACACCTGTCTATATAAGACCTTACAGCTCACAGTGCATGTCAGAGCAAATGAGAATCATGAGGTCAAAGGAAACTGCCTGAAGAGCTCAGAGACAGAATTGTGGCAAGGCACAGATCTGACCAAGGTTACAAAAAAAATTCTGCTGCACTTAAGGTTCCTAAGAGCACAGTGGCCTCCATAATCCCTAAATGGAAGATGTTTGGGATGAGCAGAACCCTTCCTAGAGCTGGCCGTCCGGCCTAACTGAGCTATCGAGGGAGAAGAGCCTTGGTGAGAGAGGTAAAGAAGAACCCAAAGATCACTGTGGCTGAGCTCCAGAGATGCAGTCGGGAGATGGGAAAAAGTTGTATAAAGTCAACCATCACAGCAGCCCTCCACCAGTCAGGGCTTTATGGCAGAGTGGCCCGACGGAAGCCTCTCCTCAGTGCAAGACACATGAAGGACTCCAAGATGGTGAGAAAAAAGATTCTCTGGTCTGATGAAACCAAGATATAACTTTTTGGCCTTAATTCTAAGCGGTATGTGTGGAGAAAACCAGGCACTGATCATCACCTGTTCAATACAGTCCCAATAGTGGAGCATGGTGGTGGCAGCATCATGCTGTGGGGGTGTTTTTCAGCTGCAGGGACAGGACGACTGGTTGCAATCGAGGGAAAGATGAACGCGGCCAAGTACAGGGATATCCTGGACGAAAACATTCTCCAGAGTGCTCAGGACCTCAGACTGGGCCGAAGGTTCACCTTCCAACAAGACAATGACCCTAAGCACACAGCTACATAACGAAGGAGTGGCTTCACAACAACTCCGTGACTGTTCTTGAATGACCCAGCCAGAGCCCTGACTTAAACCCAATTGAGCATCTCTGGAGAGACCTGAAAATGGCTGTCCACCAACATTTACCATCCAACCTGACAGAACTGGAGAGGATCTGCAAGGAGGAATGGCATAGGATCCCCAAATCCAGGTGTAAAAAAATTGTTGCATCATTCCCAAAAAGACTCATGGCTGTATTAGATCAAAAGGGTGCTTCTACTAAATACTGAGCAAAGGGTCTGAATACTTAGGACCATGTGATATTTCAGTTTTTCTTTTTTAATAAATGTGCAAAAATGTCAACAATTCTGTGTTTTTCTGTCAATATGGGGTTCTGTGTGTACATTAATGAGGGAAAAAAATGAACTTAAATGATTTTAGCAAATGGCTGCTATATAACAAAGAGTTAAAAATTTAAGGGGGTCTGAATACTTTTCGTACCCACTGTATATATATATATATTCATCCTTTTCTTCTGTATTGTTTGTCTAATATCAGCTGCCTTGGCCCATTGAGTAGGAATCCTGTCCTCATGGTAGGCTGGAGCCTTTAAAATGTAAGGGTATTGCAATAACTCTATAGTCCAAAGTTTAATTGACTTCACACATCACCTGAAGGGTGATAACTGGACTGTGATGCACCACTGAGCATAGCCCAACAACAACACTTAAACCTTATTTTAGGGTTCACTAGCAGAAATCTCCACCTTGTAGCCTTCACTGTCAACAGAGGTACTAGGGGATCTGTTGGTCTGTCACTTAGTTAGTCAAGATTTATCTGACTTCACTCAAAGCATATCAAAAACTTTCCATTAAAATATATATATATATATATATATATATATATATATATATATATATAAGAGTGGTTGTACAGTACTGCAATATAACACTGCAATACCTTATGATTAACATTAAACATAAAGTCATTTCCCAAATTGTCTGATAACCTTGATCATTTTTCTTTTTTCAAATATTTTTTTAAATAATTATGTAAATATTGTGCAATTTATAATTGTATATTCATGTACCATGGTATTTACATACTATAAAAAACAGTGTACTAAAACACCATAGTACATTTAAATATATATGGTATGATGTACAATAAAATGGTATCATGTCCAACATTGAGAGATAAAAACATAAAATCTGTGATGAAAAAATTCTGTTTGGCTGTACTTAGACACAGAACCACAAAACCATGTTAAGATGATGCAGAATATGCAAATGTGTCTCCACAACTTAATTTGCATTTGTGAGTGAGTGTGCGAGCACGTCAACAGTAATACAACTTCCTCTTATGTAAGAGCTCAGATTGAGTTCCATAAATCTGTGAGTTTTTTTAAACTGACTCACGTCACATCAGGTTATGATTTTAGCTCATTATGGCCACATTAGAAGGGAGTTAACATTAGTGAAAACTGTACGTGACTTACTCACAAAAAGTTTTAAAAGCACAATGAATTACCAATCTTCTGTTTCCACTCATCTTTTAATAACAATCTTTTAACAACAAGCACACATATAACATTTTTTTGTCCATTGTGAATGATGAGAGTACATGTACATATACATAACTGTGTACACACAAACCTTTTCAAAGTTTTCAAAATATAAATAATTTTTTTTATTGTTGTTATTATGGCGACTTCATACAACACTAAACTTATTTTCTGACATGTAACATTATGAAAAAACACATCATTACGTGAAACGCTTTGGAGAAACTCCTGTTTACTCTGAATACTGAATCTTGAATTGTTCACGTTCATGTAGCCGCATGAACAAATGGCATTTCAGCCCAAAAAAACAGGCAGAGGTGACTGCCTATATAAGTCAGCACATGCCCAGGCAAATTATCGCTGTGATAGCGGACCCACCTACTCAAAAGAGCACTTCTCTTCACAGCAACCTGAATGTCAGTTCTCTGCCCCTTTGCAGTGACCCGTCACTCAAAAAACTCAAACCATTTGGCTCCAGTCATGGAAAGCCATCCTGGATATGTCAAGCTGGGTTTTGCAGACTATAGAAGAGGCTACTCACTCCAGTTTACTTGCAGACCTCTCATTACAGAGGTGTTATTCAAACTTCGGTACAGGGCAACAATGATCATGTTCTCCAGTCTGAAGTGCAAAGTTTGCTTGCAAAAGGCTCGATGGAGATGGTGCTACCAGCAAACCGTGAGTCAGGCATTTACAGTGGTTATTTCCATGTTCCCAGGAAAGATGGTGGGCTCAGACCCATCCTTGATCTCAGACAACTGAATCGTGCCCTGATAAAACACCCATTTAGGATTTTAACCTTTTTAAATTCATGTGCCCCCATAATCTTTAATCAAAAATGTTAACCTCCCCTCCCCCTCAAAATGACTCATCTTCTCTTCTGGTCACATTGTATGCCGCAACGGTGGAGCTGATGACGTGAGGGTGGGGAAGTCGTGGCCTAGTGGTTAGAGAGTTTAACTCCTAACCCTAAGGTTGTTGGTTCGAGTCTCGGGCCGGCAATACCACGACTGAAGTGCCCTTGAGCAAGGCACCAAACCCCCAACTGCTCCCCGGGCACCACAGCATAAAATGGCTGCCCACTACTCCGGGTGTGTGTTCACAGTGTGTGTGTGTGTGTTCACTGCTGTGTGTGTGCACTTTGGATGGGTTAAATGCAGAGCACGAATTCTGAGTATGGGTCACCATACTTGGCTGTGTCACATCACTTTCACTTTCTTTCACTTTCAAACGCTAGGGGAAAAACTGAAGCTGATGCTTCACTTTATAGAAATCAATGCATTGACCAGTGCTGACGCAAGCCATGGGGGAGTACACTACCCTTAAAAGTTGAAAGGATATAAGGATATTACCACAACATTACTCTTAGGACATTGCAAAATTATTATTATTATTTTTTTATGAATATGACTTAACCTGATGGAGGACACACTCAGTCATTCAGGCAGTCTCTCTCTCTCCCTCTCTCTCATGCGCGCCCGCTGTTAGGCATGTTTTTGTGCCATTGATTGTCCTCGTCGTCATCGCTTCATGCATGGGTGTTGCCAGTGAATCCAGTGGAGAGAAATCCCCTCACAACTAACTGCAAACTGGCATTCAGATCTGCCTCCATTTTGTTAGCAGCGCCCCAACTTCCAATGTTCGAATCAATTGCCGAGGGACAAAATCAAGTCCCGCCCTCTCATTTCAAATGCCGTTTCACTTGGATAGACATCACAGTAGAGAAAAAAAGACTATCGCTACTTCCGGTTCATGCCAAATTTAAGGCTGGAATAGCCTCTAGGTTTCAAAGTGGAATTGTCAAAGATGACTTTTAGAATTAGACTCTGTAAGCTAGGGTGGTAGTCTGATATATATATATATATACTTTGACAACATTAACACCAAAACACTAAGAGATTGATTGCAATCATTTTATTCTACTTACAGCAAAGTATGTATGGTTATAGTCAAATACAAACTATTTAAACTTTCTGAAGCGTTCTTCTTTGCTGCTGTTGCCTTTAGGTTGCTCACTGGAGGTTGCTATTAACTAACTAATCAAACTACTTTAGAATGTTATTTTATTTAGTATTATAGAAATTTAAAACATATATAACTTAAATATTTATCTTTAGATGCATAAATCTAACTGTACTATAATTGTTGGTTGAAAAAATGTGATCTCTCTACTGATAACAGTATAGTCTTCATTGTATTGTGCACAATATACTAAAGAAATAATAAGAGTAGTACTGTGTGTAAGTGTATTATTCTGGACAAAGCCTTTAATTCATGTTGTTTTTTTTTTCAGTTTTATTTTTTATTTTTTCAAGAAGAGGTCTCTGGTGTCTCTGGTTGGACATTTCAATTATAATTTCAAAAAGCCTCCATATAACCGACTATATAGTGCTCATAGATGGTAGCCGTTGTAATAAGAACAAAACTTGTAATGTTAAGTTTGCAGCTGGTAGGGGAAGAAATGCAAAAACTACACCTTTTAATTTTCTGGTTGTGCTGAAGTTCTCTGAAATCCAATTCCTGGAAAAAGCTCAATGAGAACACAATTACTTGTTTAGAGCTGGTTTCTTTTCTGGAATTACGGTTGACCAAAGATGGTGCTGTGGCCAGACTCCAGTCCTTCACTCAGGGCTGGATTGGTAATCGGGCATACCGGGAATTTATCTCGATGGACCGACGCACATAAGGGGCCAACAGAATGTGTTTTTTTTTTTTTTTTTGCCGAGGACCATCACACATGGACAGCAAGCAGCCAGTGGCCCATTGGTTTGTCTCCTGTATTGAAAGTGTAAACACTTTTTAATAAAACATAAATTCGTCCCCCACAATTTTTTGGTCAAGTCAAGCGTGTTCATAGAGGTTTCTGTGGGTCAATTCGAATAAAGCTAGATTTAAATAAAAAAGACACGATATTGTCGGACCTGACGTTTAATTCTTATCCAAAACAAGATGTGATACATATGCTACATACTTTACATACACAACCAGTCAAAAAAACATTATAATTTTTCAACATTATAATAATAATAAATGTTTTTTTGAGCAGCAAATTAGAATATTTGAATGTTTTCTGAAGGATCTTGTGACTGGAGTAATGATGCTAAAAATTCAGCTTTGAAATCGCAGGAATAAATTACAATTTAAAATATATTCAAATATAAAACAGTTATTTTAAATAGTACAAATATTTCACAATATTACTGATTTTGCTGTATTTTGGATCAAATAAATGCAGGCTTGGTGAGCAAAGTGGTGGTGGGCCACCTGGACCAATGTTTTGTCTCAGTCCAGCCCTGCGTTCACTCCACTACGGAGCCCCTAAAGGTTCATTGTGGTGGAAAAAAATCAGAGTGAGTGAAAAAATTTGGTGTGGGAGGAAAAAAAAGATTTTTTATTTTTTTGCGTTCTCTCGCTCTAGAATTTTTTTTTCGTTCGATAGAGTTTGTTTGCGTTCCCTCGCATATTTGCGTTCCCTCGCAAAACTTTTGCGTTCTCTCGCAAAATTATTTGCGTTCCCTCGCAAAACTTTTGCGTTCTCTCGCAAAGATATTTGCGTTCCCTCGCAAAACTTTTGCGTTCTCTCGCAAAATTATTTGCGTTCCCTCGCAAAACTTTTGAGTTCGGACAAACACTTCCTGTTTACTTTACAGCTTGTAGTGGTTTATACAGCTCCATAAGTTCACAATGGAGCGGTTCATAGAGTTTTGTTTTGAACTTGGATAAATAGTCAGTGCATGCCTATTACGGCACGGTTTTGGGACATACTAAAACGCTTAATGTAAAACACTGTGTGAGAGCCGTGGGAACGGAGCGAGGCCGGTGGAGCACCTGCGCCATTCACCGGTAACGAGTCCCGCGAAGGAGAACTGAAGGAGGGACTGATGACAGTGTTGGACGATAGAGGACCAGGCTCGGACTTTATTTTTGTGTTTTGGTTCTGTTTGTGTGCGACAGTCGTCCACGAGTAGGGGCTGTCGCTTTCTTTTAGGTAGCCTATATTTTATTATTAAAGTTTTGTTTGAATGTTCGCCGGTTCCCGCCTCATTCTTCCCGTGACTATAACGTTTGTTACACTCTGGATGACTAAATTCAGTACACGGATTACACACCATATTATTAAAGTAGACAGACAAGCAGAATAGCCCAGAATATGAACGTAACCTGGTAAACTGCACTTTAAGCGTAGGCTATCCCTTATAGAAAGAAAGAGTTTTATTTTAAACTTGGACTCAAGTTCAAATAGGCTACAGTCAGCTTTGCCTATAGTTTAAGACATGGTTTTGGGACATTCTAAAACACTTAATGTGGATGTAGCTACTATAAAAGTGACATTGGAGGCCCAATTCGGTAAGGCCTAATAAATACTATTAATGCTAATAAAATTGTAATATTAATAACCTTAATAATAGCTATCAGTAAAGCAAATAGCCATAATACAACGTTTCTCCCCCATTTAAAACCGTCTGGATATAGAAAGGATCCTTAAGGGAAGCTGGACAAAGACAGTAGGCTATATAGGCTAAAACCAAAATATGGTAAACAGTTTATTAATAAAATATAGCCTATTATGCACAGGAAAGCAGACAAGCCCAGAATAGCTAGAAACATGCCAAAACCTAATGTAAAGCGAAACTGGGCTCCCGTACAGCTCTCTTTCATCACAAATCCAAATATTTCCATATTCGCAATGTATTTGAAGAAAAAATCATAATGAACAAAAATGTGCCGCACTGGAGTGGGTTGGGGCTCATTTGGAACTATTATTTTGTTGTAAAATACAATATGGACAATATTGTGTTTAAAATGTAGGCTTCTTTTAAAATTTAAAATGTACACTTAATATTGCCTTTTTTGTTGAACTGTTAGGCCTATATAAAATCAATTTCACATATGCAATATTCTGGATATTCAGGGAAAATTGCATTCTCGTATAGGTTCCAGAGTGAAATGAGAACGTAACAGTGTTCGCTTTATAACATTTCTAATAATTTTTTATATTATTTAATCTTCAAACTGAATTCAAAATCGCATTATGCCCTACTGTAGCCTAAGTGACGGAGTATTTTGTTTCAGCGATTTGATCGCGCTATAGCGCCTGATGCGCATATATTCATTGCAAGTGCGGCCTGTTCATTATTAAAATAAAGAATCACCAATACAGATATAACGTTACACAATCAATTTAAATAATCTGTATTATGTCTGTGTGCCGTATCGTGAGCCCCGGCCCACTCCAGTGCGGCACATTTTTGTTCATTATGATTTTTTCTTCAAATACATTGCGAATATGGAAACATTTGGATTTGTGATGAAAGAGAGCTGTACGTGAGCCCAGTTTCGCTTTACATTAGGTTTTGGCTTGTTTCTATCTATTCTGGGCTTGTCTGCTTTCCTGTGCATAATAGGCTATATTTTATTAATAAACTGTTTACCATATTTTGGTTTTAGCCTATATAGCCTACTGTCTTTGTCCAGCTTCCCTTAAGGATCCTTTCTATATCCTGACGGTTTTAAATGGGGGAGAAAGGTTGTATTATGGCTATTTGCTTTACTGATAGCTATTAATAAGGTTATTAATATTACAATTTTATTAGCATTAATAGTATTTATTAGGCCTTACCGAATTGGGCCTCCAATGTCACTTTTATAGTAGCTACATCCACATTAAGTGTTTTTAGAATGTCCCAAAACCATGTCTTAAACTATAGGCAAAGCTGACTGTAGCCTATTTGAACTTGAGTCCAAGTTTAAAATGAAACTCTTTCTTTCTATTAGGGATAGCCTACGCTTAAAGTGCAGTATTACCAGGTTACGTTCATATTCTGGGCTATTCTGCTTGTCTGTCTACTTTAATAATATGGTGTGTAATCCGTGTACTGAATTTAGTCATCCAGTGTGTAACAAACGTTATAGTCACGGGAAGAATGAGGCGGGAACCGGCGAACATTCAAACAAAACTTTAATAATAAAATATAGGCTACCTAAAAGAAAGCGACAGCCCCTACTCGTGGACGACTGTCGCACACAAACAGAACCAAAACACAAAATAAAGTCCGAGCCTGGTCCTCTATCTTCCTACACTGTCATCAGTCCCTCCTTCAGTTCTCCTTCGCGGGACTCGTTACCGGTGAATGGCGCAGGTGCTCCACCGGCCTCGCTCCGTTCCCACGGCTCTCACACAGTGTTTTACATTAAGCGTTTTAGTATGTCCCAAAACCGTGCCGTAATAAGCATGCACTGACTATTTCTCCAAGTTCAAAACAAAACTCTATGAACCGCTCCATTGTGAACTTATGGAGCTGTATAAACCACTACAAGCTGTAAAGTAAACAGGAAGTGTTTGTCCGAACTCAGCTGGTTTTGCGAGAGAACTTTGCGAGGGAACGCAAATAATTTTGCGAGAGAACGCAAAAGTTTTGCGAGGGAACGCAAATATCTTTGCGAGAGAACGCAAAAGTTTTGCGAGGGAACGCAAATAATTTTGCGAGAGAACGCAAAAGTTTTGCGAGGGAACGCAAATATCTTTGCGAGAGAACTGCATCAAATATGAAAACCAAAGCTATTTCATATGCACTGTCACTTTCTTATTTTTTTCTGCAACTACACTGAAAGCAGTGAATTACTGATGGACTTAATCTTGCCTTTTCAAAGTTTATGCAGATCATGGAAAGAACTAAGGCATGATGTGAAAATGTTATGGTATTTAAAAGATTAAACATATTATGCATATTCTCAGACACACTTAAGATTAGGAGTTAAAGTTGGAGCTTATGTTTTAAACCTGAAAGATTACATGTGAAAAACTCAGATTAAACTGTAAACCACTTGTGGTTTTATGTTCCATCTCCATGACAACAGAAAATATTTCACATGCTTTACATTCTGAATAGCAAATTAAATTTTTTTAAGAAAATGAAAAAGGATCTTTCATCCACACAATAACCTATGAAAAACTATGCAAGTTCCGCACAAAAATGTAGCAGGATCTTCAGAGTCCATTGTTGCACTGTGTTCAACAAAATGCATGTAGGGTGTTATGTGATGCGCATTGTTCGCTCACGAATGCATGGGGTTCAATAGAATTAAATGAGTCTGAAATGTCATAGACCAATGCTACAGGCCGCAGCAAACGTAGCCAGTGTAAAAACCCCACATATGAACATGAAAATCAAACTCAGATCCATGCCAAAAAAATTGGTCCGAGATAACCTGGTGGTTTCGACCCGGTTAAAAATTAACTCTGGAGCAGTTTGCTTGTGATTAGAAAATACAACACAACGGACCAAAAAACCAAGCTTTATCAAAATTCATATTGGTAAATGTATTATGTGTCTGATTCTGTGGGTGAGCACATTATTTATCACAGTTGAAAACCACAATGTATCATTGTTTTTCTCCAAAACAGGTGCATTGCAAGCATTCTGTCTTTAGTCCCTCCCAAACCCTTCTGTCTGAAATCCCAAAAAAGCTTGCAATAGGTTTGCAAACTACTTGATGCCCCATATATGATGATCCCCTCGAAAAGGACTTACTTCTTAAGATAAAGGCATCTATATATTTTCTGAAACATTTATACTGAGGGGAAAAATAGTGTGATAATATTAAGACAACATTGATCCATTCATCCATTCTCCAAAATCTTATTTACTTATTTTACTTATCTGTAGGGTCACAGGTATGCTAGAGCCCATACCAGCGTTTCAGGTCATAGGCTATGAAATATAGGCAGCACAGACTGACAATGATAAAAAGACACCTACATAATTCAATTAAGACCTAAGAACCAGGAGACAAATAAACATTAACATAATAAAACCTCATAAAAGTGTGCAGAAAGGCCCAACATGCAATCAAACAAATATCTTCCAGAGACACTCTTCTAGCAAAATCCAAAGAGGAAGCAACACCTCTGGTAGAATGTGCAAAAATAAAATGTCATTTTTCCACATGCAGGGTACTTTATTGCTTTCAGTTATTTGCCTTATGCGTCAGATCACGGCGCATGTAATTCTTCACATATGTGAAATTAGAAATTTATAAAAAAATAAAGAAAGGAAATAGAAATTTTTTGAAAATGTCTAAATATTCTGTAAATAATATTTTCATAGACATTGTTGCACCTAACCCCACTTCTACCCTAAACCTACCCACTTCCAGGGATGGGCAGTATTTCAGATACAGGTATTTAAAATATGTATTTGAAATACAAAATACTTTTTTTGTATTTTGTATTTCAAAGCCTTCTATTGCCAATCTATTGTAATTTGCATTTAAGTACATTTTTTTCCACACAGTGTTTTGTATTTGTATTTAAATAAAATAAAAAAATTCCACACAGTATTTTGTATTTGTATTTTAAATACATTTTAATGTAGGCTATTTATGCCCATCTCTGCCCATTTCTCAACAACATAAAGCATTTAACAGGCAAAATCACAGGTATGTATTATATAAATATTAAATTACAGGTATTTTTTAATGCTCTTATATGTAATTTAATCATGATGATATTCCAATGAAATGATGCTAAAGGGGAACCATTAACGTTAAAAAGTGACGTATGTGATGAGTTGGGAGTAAGGATGTATTGCTTGACCAGTTCAAGATCAAAATCCAGTTTACACATCTCCAATCATCTTTAGAGACAGCATTTCTAATAGTAATATCAACTTAAAAGTCTGAATTAATAATAATACCGACTTTAGTGTATGAAAAGTAGTAATAATTAAGTAATAGTAATAAATTGTTTAAGTTATGGGTATGAACACACATTGGGTGGAAATATTTCAACCTTCTTGCCCCACGTATGAAACAAGTGATCAGAGAATGTCTTCTCAAAGACAAATGAGTAATAGGCACATGCTCAGCAGCAATGACCACCACATAAACCTTTCAGTGTAAACTGAGCTGCCCCCGCAGAAAAGCCAGCACTGAGCCAACATACTGCTATATATATATATATATATATATATATATATATATATATATATATATATATATATATATATATATATATTTTTTTTTTTAAGCCACACATTTTTCCACACAGTATTTTGTATTTTAAATACATTTTCATGTATCTGTGCCCATATCTGCCAAGGAGGTTCCTCCAGAAGTGACACAAGATCCAATAACCAAGTCTGAGATGGCAAAACAGAGCAACTAGCAGGAGGTGCGCTCTGTCCTGCTGAACTCTCTGTAGAACTTGTGGAAGCAGGACTAGTCTTAAGGCCTGTTCACACCAAGGACGATGACTATAAAGATAACAATAAAGATATAGTTCTAAAAATCGCTCTCAATATTAAAGAATAACAGAGTCCACACGACAGCTATAACGATCAAGGCACAGAAAAACTATATAGTTGGAATCACTTTCAGAAAAATTTTTTTTTTCCAGTTGATGAACGATAAAAAAATTTGACAGCCAATCAGAATCAAATCAATCCTGCTATGATGAGCTCGAAACTTTATTGTCCGCTGGTGTGGACACATATATAATATAAAATTGGCAAAATAATATTGCAGTCAATTCTTACATGTTACTATCTAGTTTGCTGTGAACTGGCATTTGGAACACATTAATCTATTCATTTGAATTTGAGAGCATGAGATTAAGGTGATTTGATACTCTAATCACTGATCATATGAAAAAAGTCTTGCAAAATCCAGTTTTATTTTAGTTCCCCCAAAAAATAAAATAAATAAATAAATGAATAAGGAATATCCTGACCACTTCAGTGTATGGCCTGGTATTTACATGCAGTACACGAATGAGGATTTGATTGCTCTGTCTTTGTGGACTGTTGATGGCAAATCAGATGATGATTCATTCTGATGAAATGTTTGGTTATTGGATATACAGTTTATTTGGTGCTCTGCAGAAACTAGATGATCTCGACAAGTGAGATATTTGTCACAAGTCTCTTATTTCCTGTGATGATTTCAACACCAGGGACTAATTAGCATAATTAGCATTAATTTCTTTCCAAAGCATAGGGATTCCATTAACTTAGCATGCATTAAGGAGAGCAGAAATCATCTGTGACATTTCTCTTCATGTTAAAGCTAAAATATTTTTTCTCCTCAGCCTATTATTCTGAATGAACACTTTTGGCCAAAGATGAAGAGATATTTTGACTTTATGTAACATCACAATAAATAATTTATTGAAACATGATGAACCCCAAACCAATTTAAGCGTTATCATCCTGAAAACTACACAAACAATGACACAGTTTAAAACAAAACTGGGGGTTTCATAAATACCCTGTGGATAACCAAAACGTAATAAACCTATCTATAGTAATATAAATTATATGTTACATATAAATTCATATGTATGTGTTTTCAACAGAACAATGTGCTCACTTTGCTTAATATTAGAGCAAAATAATTTGAAATAAGATCAGCTTTCACACCCCATGTACAATAGTCTATTACTCCCAAAGGAGATGTTTTTCTGTCAATTATCAGTTGTTTTATAAGGTGAATGCATATATTTGAATGGTCTTCCAGCCATCTGGCATCTTTTTGAAGTAAATTTGCCAAGAGAGACTATCCATGTGGAACACTTATAAAGCAGAGAATGTTGGACTGAACAGTGTTTAGAACTTTTCTTTATATGAAAAACAATTGGTTAATGCTAGTTTTAAGAAAATATCTGTAACTTCCGTTGTGTGTTTGCTTGCTTGCTCGCTGATTCACATATACACTTACATATTAATCATGGATTACTGACCACATTAGATAGTACTGTTATCAGTATATATTATTTCACCACCTGAATGCCACTTGGAATAGTAAGATACTAATCATATCCACACACAGTGTCCTAACTAGGTGCTATGTGACAGGTTATTAGTGGTAAATAATCTGAACACCATTCATAAGATATTTAATGTTTCATGTACCGACCGATGGTTAGCACACAGTATAGAAGTAATGCTATTTTGTGAAAAAAAAAGAAAAGAAAAAAAAGGGGCCAGACTTGATTTTATCCATCTGGATTTAATTAATTGAATGAATAATAGAAAGTGGTCTGAGTGGAGACTGCAAAACAGGGGTTGAAAAATAAAAGTGCTTTATTATTATTATTATTAATATGAGAAGTGAGCCAAGGTTCACTTTGGCTACTTTATTTCCAGGATGAAGGAAGTCACCATTCACACAATCCAAACCTTTGCAGAGAAATGGTTTTCCACCATAGCTGTCCATGCAGTACAGCAGACACTGCTCTGACAGCTGGGTTGCTGTGTTAAAATTAGGGCAAAAATCCCTACAGTAGGTGCGATATTGAACACTCTGCATTATTAAAGCAATATTTAGAAGGGCCAACTTTCTATCCTACACAGCCCTGATGCTGCAGGGCCACATGGTGCATGCCAGAAAATTCAGAGCAAGTCAGTCTCTTTCTCTCCCAGATGCGAGAAACAGGTTGAAAGCCTCAATCTAGCTAATTCTGTGATACATTAATTACAGGCCCAATGGCAGCTGCATGAGATGCAGGGATTGCTGTTCAAGGACACACGTCCCCCGTCTGGTGGGCTGTTTTCACAGTGGCTATCTGCATATGGACTGGTGAGACATGCTCTGGGAGATTCATAATCCACATCTTATATACTGTATTCCACTGCATGACTGCTGCTCTACACTTACACTCTGTATATATATCTCATCCAAAAAATTACATTTTGCTCTTAATTTACTCACCCTCAGGCCATTCAAGATTACCATTTTGAGAATATAGACAAGGAAAAGATAACAGATTCAAAAAAGCAACATTTGTTTTGTTTTAGACTGTCACTGTAGTCTTTGGGGAAGTGGTGGCCTAATGGTTAGAGATTTTGACTCCTAACCCTAAGGTTGTGGGTTTGAGTCTTGGGGCGGCAATACCATATAGTTGCCCTTGAGCAAGGCACCGAACCCCCAACTGCTCCCCGGGCGCCGCAGCATAAATGGCTGCCCACTGCTCCGGGTGTGTGTTCACTGCTGTGTGTGTGCACTTTGGATGGGTTAAAAGCAGAGCACAATTTCTGAGTATATACCATACTTGGCTGTATGTCACGTCACATCACACAAATTGTATTAACTCCTGTAATAATGGGTGTTCACATTATTTTGTCCAACCTAAAAGATATATCATATCGGTACAAAAAGTATTTAAACACTTAAGACACACACTGGAGGGAAAAAAAAAAAATCTGTGAAATTTAGGGTAAAAAAACCAGCTGCTGTGGTTCCCAGAACTTTACTGTAATTATGTTAGCAACATTTTAGGTTTGATGGATTGAACTTGTACGTACAGTGAAAAAAAATATATATATATATACATATATATATATATATATATATATATATATATATATATATATATATATATACACACACACATACATTCCATTAACTGATACCTGTCAGACTCTGTTCCATGTTTGTGTGTTTTGTTCCCCATGTGTTTCCATGCCCTTGTTAGGTCTTCCGGTTCCTGCTCCCTAAATTGTTTTTATTTGATTCCGGGTGTTCCCCGTTTATTTCTATTGATTCCAGGATAGTGCTCTGGAGGAGCAGGCACAGCAAAGCGCTTTCGAGGAGCTGGTACAGGAGTGAGTTTTGGGGCTGGCAGGCTTGCCACATTAGCAACCAGCAGGTTTGGGTGAGCCACGAATGGTGGTGGGCAGGAGAGTTGAGAAACTCTCGAACCTGGGCTGAGGTCTAAGGAGGAGCTTTGGAGGATTCGGGTAAAATGCAGGAGGAAAGTAGGGAGCGTACTCATTGGAGGGATATGTGGAATGAGCCGGCTTGTGGTGAGTTGGAGCATCCACATGCTTCCGGATGGGAGGAGGATAGGAATCCTCCACATCTACTAGGCACTTGGAACCATTCATCTCTATAACGTAATTAACAAAATCCTCTATGGGTCTGCAGCAATCGTTAGAAGTCAGGAATTTAAATAAACTATCAAGGAGAGACAAGGAGACCCTGGGGAATACTTATTCTTGGAGTTTAATTTCACCATCAACAAAGGTCACCACTCAGGAATAACATTTGTAGCACAACATTTAACAGCAAACAAAGAACTAGGGACTGGGAACACTTTAAATACACAGACACCAATGGGACACACCTGGGAGCAAATGAACTAATTAGTGAAACACAGCTGGGAACGAATACACATGATGAGGACAGGCACAGGAAGGACCAAATAAGGATAATAGAAACATACATGTTACAATATGATTATTGTTTTATTTTTTATTTTTATTTTTTAACAGTATTGCATTATCCTTCATTAAATATTGTGGTTTAAATATGTGGTTGTGCTATCTACAAATAAGTACCACTTCGTTTGATATTTTGCTATATCATTTAACTGCATTCATACATTCATTTAAATTTGCATTCAAATTTATTTGAAATTTTATTACAAATAAGTGAATTTCCAGCCATTGCCTAATATTGTTTACATGCAGCAAACTTCACCCACAGGAATCACATCAGTGATGTTCAACCACCCTTTCATTCACCTAGAAAAGTAATCACAAATTAAAAGACAATTTATACAACTTTACAGCTCAACCAAAAAACATTTATACCAAAAAGAGGAGCTTCACATTGTATTTAACCCTTCCAGTAGACTTGCCTAATACACATCCAATGCATATATGTGGGTTTTTGGTTTATATGAACTGAAAGATGAGTCCAAATAATTTTTCTGTTGTAAGCATCAGAGTGGTTGCTGGCAGAGCCTAACATGAAATAAATATTTACACTTGTGGTACTTCCTTCAAGAATTCCTCTTTGAGATTTATGCCTATTTATCATGCATGTGTCTCAGATTCATTTATTCATTTATTTTCATCGCAACTCATTTTCTAAAGTGGTAGGAATCACAAGAGATTGATACTTCAACTCTGAGACGATTTCTCAGCACATAAACAATAAAGACCGGAATATAGATACATATAGCCAGTGTGAGTTATTATCATCATGCAGCAATTTCGACTGCAATCATTTCTACAAGTAAAATAAACACTCCATTTGATAACACACAATAGTGAGGGTTACATGATATATCCCAGGGACACGGCTCTTCTTTTGCACGATTCTTTTCCCAGCTTAATCACTGAGCTAATGGAATAGCTTTAATAAGGCCAAGACATGCAGATCCACCATTGTGTTACATTCCCTTGTTTTTGTTTAATATAGCCTAAGGATGCTGGTAGTCTTAATTAGAAAGAAGAAGAAGAAGAAGAAGAAGAAGAAGAAGAAGAAGATGAAGAAGAAGAAGACATCTTGTTAAAGGGTGATGGCAAAGGAAGTCTGTGTGTATGTCAAAGCCAGTCAGATGAGGAGTTTCTGTAGCCAAGGGCACTTTTGGTCCTATGCATTTCTATGGGGATTTTTTCTTTTTCTTCTTCTTTTTTTTTCTTCTTTTTTCATCAATTGTCTCAAAGAATATTAAAATAGTTTATTTAACTAACATTTTCTTTTAGTTCAAAAATATGTACTTGATAGAGATTCATAGTTTGAAGAAAGTCCTAAGACCTAAAGCAAAGTTAAACAATAAAACTAATCCAGAATAAAGAAAAATCTGATCTCTTTAAAATCTCCAATATTTTTCCTAGACAGAAATTAGTTTACTTTAACATTAAATGGAAACTTTTGCTTGAGTGTCCTGCTTTTCACACTTGTCTCGAGACAAAAACACTAACACTCTCACAATGGTCTCCTTAAAGTTTTAGAAGAGATCTCATCATCATAACACACTGTGATTTTTCTCCTTAGCTACATACTCTAAATCTCTCACATGTGTCTCTTTTAAAGCTTTAGAAGAGATCTCAACAACATCACAGTCTTTGCTTAGATCTTTCTCCTTAGCTAGAGACACTGGTGGTCTCACATTTGTCTCCTATAAAATTTCAAACAAAATATCAACAACATCACTCACCATGCTCAGATCTTTCCTCTAAACTAAAGACTCCGGTGGTCTCTCATTTTGTCTTTTCTAAAGCTTAGCAGAGATCGTACTCCGTTACACACGTAACCTCGTTTCCCTGAGATACGGGAACGAGTACTGCATTGCTAAAAACTTATGGGAAAACTCCTTTTTCTCTGATGACTGAAGCCTTTTCAATAATGCCATGTAACTGCATGACCATTGGTTCATGCAGTGAATAAAAAATGAACCAATGGCTTTTGCAGCGGAGCTGCACGAGCCTATGGCAACAAAGCCAGCCAGAGCCTGCCAGAATGGTCAGAATGTCATGCCACGGCAAGAAATGCGTTACTCGTTCCTGTATCTCAGGAAACCAAGGTTACATTAGTAACTGAGTATGTTCCTTTCGATACTACTCTTGTACTGCGTCGCTAGAACGCTTATGGGGAAACCAATACAATCACGCCTTGTCATGAAATCAGAAAAAAACGACTGGCATGTACTGGCCTTGAGCTCATAGGGACCAGGTATAAGCAGGGTGAGCCCCGCAGAAGACAAGAGGGCTGAACTCACCCAGGTCAGCACAGCGAATCAGATAAACATTACAATAATTTCTGTACAGACTCAGCACTTTTTATAAGGGCCAAGAGTGTACAAGAAATATACTCACCCTAAGCGGGCACACACTTTAAGACACACACTGGAGGAAAAAAAAAAAAATCGGTGAAATTTTAGGGTAAAAAACCACTGCTGTGGTTCCCAGAACTTTACTGTAATTATGTTAGCAAACATTTTAGGTTTGAGGATTGAACTTGTACGTACAGTGAAAAATAAATATATGATATACATATATATATATATAGATATATATATATATATATATATATATATATATATATACACACACACATACATTTATATATATATATATATTCAGACTCTGTTCCATGTTTGTGTGTTTTGTTCCCCATGTGTTTCCATGCCCTTGTTAGGTCTTCCGGTTCCTGCTCCCTAAATTGTTTTTATTTGATTCCGGGTGTTCCCCGTTTATTTCTATTGATTCCAGGATGGTGCTCTGGAGGAGCAGGCACAGCAAAGCGCTTTCGAGGAGCTGGTACAGGAGTGAGTTTTGGGGCTTGCAGGCTTGCCACATTAGCCAACCAGCAGGTTTGGGTGAGCCACGAATGGTGGTGGGCAGGAGAGTTGAGAAACTCTCGAACCTGGGCTGAGGTCTAAGGAGGAGCTTTGGAGGATTCGGGTAAAATGCAGGAGGAAAGTAGGAGCGTACTCATTGGAGGGATATGTGGAATGAGCCGGCTTGTGGTGAGTTGGAGCATCCACATGCTTCCGGATCGGGAGGAGGATAGGAATCCTCCACATCTACTAGGCACTTGGAACCATTCATCTCTATAACGTAATTAACAAAATCCTCTATGGGTCTGCAGCAATCGTTAGAAGTCAGGAATTTAAATAAACTATCAAGGAGAGACAAGGAGACCCTGGGGAATACTTATTCTTGGAGTTTAATTTCACCATCAACAAAGGTCACCACTCAGGAATAACATTTGTAGCACAACATTTAACAGCAAACAAAGAACTAGGGACTGGGAACACTTTAAATACACAGACACCAATGGGACACACCTGGGAGCAAATGAACTAATTAG
This sequence comes from Cyprinus carpio, assembly GCF_018340385.1. NCBI lineage: Eukaryota > Metazoa > Chordata > Actinopteri > Cypriniformes > Cyprinidae > Cyprinus > Cyprinus carpio. Next base: position 3,922,442 of record NC_056584.1, on the reverse strand, counting down.
TGAAAACACAGCTGGGGAACGAAATACACATGATGGGACAGGCACAGGAAGGACCAAATAAGGATAATAGAAACATACATGTTACAATATGATTATTGTTTTATTTTTTATTTTTTTTTTTTAACAGTATTGCATTATCCTTCATTAAATATTGTGGTTTAAATATGTGGTTGTGCTATCTACAAATAAGTACCACTTCGTTTGATATTTTGCTATATCATTTAACTGCATTCATACATTCATTTAAATTTGCATTCAAATTTATTTGAAATTTTATTACAAATAAGTGAATTTCCAGCCATTGCCTAATATTGTTTACATGCACAAAACTTCACCCACAGGAATCACATCAGTGATGTTCAACCACCCTTTCATTCAACCTAGAAAAGTAATCACAAATTAAAAGACAATTTATACAACTTTACAGCTCAACCAAAAACATTTATACCAAAAAGAGGAGCTTCACATTGTATTTAACCCTTCCAGTAGACTTGCCTAATACACATCCAATGCATATATGTGGGTTTTTGGTTTATATGAACTGAAAGATGAGTCCAAATAATTTTCTGTTGTAAGCATCAGAGTGGTTGCTGGCAGAGCCTAACATGAAATAAATATTTAACACTTGTGGTACTTCCTCCATGAAATCCTCTTTGAGATTTATTCCTATTTATCATGCATGTGTCTCAGATTCATTTATTCATTTATTTTCATCGCAACTCATTTTCTAAAGTGGTAGGAATCACAAGAGATTGATACTTCAACTCTGAGACGATTTCTCAGCACATAAACAATAAAGACCGGAATAGATACATATAGCCAGTGTGAGTTATTATCATCATGCAGCAATTTCGACTGCAATCATTTCTACAAGTAAAATAAACACTCCATTTGATAACACACAATAGTGAGGGTTACATGATATATCCCAGGGACACGGCTCTTCTTTTGCACGATTCGTTTCCCAGCTTAATCACTGAGCTAATGGAATAGCTTTAATAAGGCCAAGACATGCAGATCCACCATTGTGTTACATTCCCTTTTTTTTTGTTTTAATATAGCCTAAGGATGCTGGTAGTCTTAATTAGAAAGAAGAAGAAGAAGAAGAAGAAGAAAGAAGAAGAAGAAAAGAAGAGAAGAAGAAGATGAAGAAGAAGAAGACATCTTGTTAAAGGGTGATGGCAAAGGAAGTCTGTGTGTATGTCAAAGCCAGTCAGATGAGGAGTTTCTGTAGCCAAGGGCACTTTTGGTCCTATGCATTTCTATGGGGATTTTTCTTTTCTTCTTCTTTTTTTTTCTTCTTTTTTCATCAATTGTCTCAAAGAATATTAAAATAGTTTATTTAACTAACATTTTCTTTTAGTTCAAAAAATATGTACTTGATAGAGATTCATAGTTTAAGAAAGTCCTAAGACCTAAAGCAAAGTTAAACAATAAAACTAATCCAGAATAAAGAAAAATCTGATCTCTTTAAAATCTCCAATATTTTTCCTAGACAGAAATTAGTTTACTTTAACATTAAATGGAAACTTTTGCTTGAGTGTCCTGCTTTTCACACTTGTCTCGAGACAAAAACACTAACACTCTCACAATGGTCTCCTTAAAGTTTAAATATTTTTCCTAGTCTCCTTAGCTACATACTCTAAATCTCTCACATGTGTCTCTTTTAAAGCTTTAGAAGAGATCTCAACAACATCACAGTCTTTGCTTAGATCTTTCTCCTTAGCTAGAGACACTGGTGGTCTCACATTTGTCTCCTATAAAATTTCAAACAAAATATCAACAACATCACTCACCATGCTCAGATCTTTCCTCTAAACTAAAGACTCCGGTGGTCTCTCATTTGTCTTTTCTAAAGCTTAGCAGAGATCGTACTCCGTTACACACGTAACCTCGGTTCCCTGAGATACGGGAACGAGTACTGCATTGCTAAAAACTTATGGGAAAACTCCTTTTTCTCTGATGACTGAAGCCTTTTCAATAATGCCATGTAACTGCATGACCATTGGTTCATGCAGTGAATAAAAAATGAACCAATGGCTTTGCAGCGGAGCTGCACGAGCCTATGGCAACAAAGCCAGCCAGAGCCTGCCAGAATGGTCAGAATGTCATGCCACGGCAAGAAATGCGTTACTCGTTCCTGTATCTCAGGAAACCAAGGTTACATTAGTAACTGAGTATGTTCCCTTTCGATACTACTCTTGTACTGCGTCGCTAGACGCTTATGGGGAACCAATACAATCACGCCTTGTCATGAAATCAGAACGACTGGCATGTACTGGCCTTGAGCTCATAGGGACCAGGTATAAGCAGGGTGAGCCCCGCAGAAGACAAGAGGGCTGAACTCACCCAGGTCAGCACAGAATCAGATAAACATTACAAATAATTCTGTACAGACTCAGCACTTTTTATAAGGGCCAAGAGTGTACAAGAAATATACTCACCCTAAGCGGGCACGTGCCCCTTTAAGCAGATAGGATCTGAGCCTGTAAGGCTGGAACGTCCAAGTTATAGAACCTGGTGAATGTGGACGGCGAGGCCAAGAAAGAAAGACCAACCTCTGAGCAATAAAACATTTTTTTTTAAATAGTGTCTTTTGAAAAAGATTACAGCAAGACCTCCCATGTTTCTCACAGCCCATTCTCATTTCGGACTCCTTTCTCTCAGAATTTTCTCATGTCTCAATTGTGTCTACTTTTTTATTTTTTTATTTCTCCTGAGGAATTTTAGGAGAAACATCTTAGACAATGTTGACACTAAAATGAGAAATATATAAGAATCACAACCCGAGCTTAGAAAGAGCAAAGTCTGAACAATGATATTCATAAAATAGAGTCTAGAAAGAGATTACAGCAAGAAAGTAAAGAAATATTGTTTCTTCCCCACTTTCTCAGTTTTGACTCATTTTCTCTCAAACATTTCTCATGTCTCATTTGTGTTTACTTTCATTTTTCCTAAGGAATTTTAGGAGAAACATAATGCTGTTGATACTAAAATTATATATATATGAGAATCACAACTAAGTCTCCTGATACTAAGAATTGCAACTCTGAGCAAATACATATTGATAAAGGAATATATGGTAACACATTAGATTATCGAACAAAAATGGGTGAAATTGTTTCAAAGCGGCTAATATTATGCACATTTGACAAACAGAGGGATAACAGCAACCAACACTTGTTGCCGCATGTCAGCACTAGAGCTATATGACTTTCATGTAGAGTTCTCAGCATGGGACTGCAGATTGTAACTAATTAGATTAAATGCCCCACTCTCTTAAACAATGCCCATAAATTGTGGAAAGCCTTCAAATATCATGGAAATAAACAAACACTTAAAAGTCATGGAAAAGACATGGAAACTCTGCTGAAAAGATGTAGCATTAATTAATCTAGGCTGGTTTATGCTGGTTCAACTGGTGGACCAACATAACCTTTTCTAATTATGGTTTAAAACTTATTCAATCTTGTCAGCAAATTGGTCTGAAAAAAAATAAATAAAAAATGATCTAATCATAAATGAGTGGAATAGAACTCTGTATTTAAACTAATTCAATTCATTTAACACATTGAACTATATTCTTTTTTCATGTAATTTAAGCAGCAGTATGTATTCAGCACATTTTATTATTATTATTATTATTATTATTTTTATTTAGCATGGTCAAGCGAGGTCTGAAAAATGTTATCATCTCATTTGAAACCATCATGGGCTATAAGGAGAATACATGAACAAAATTTACTTTGTTTTTATTATTTCAGTTTCATGGAGTTTTCGTCAGCAAATATAATAATGTTATGCTTAACAGAGTAATAAAAGATAATAAAACCACTAGCACTGGACATTACAGAGTTCTATTACTGTCCAAAAATACACCACACTACCGCAAAGAGACTATGTAACTGAACTGAACTAAAAAAAAAAAAAAAAAAAAAATTCACTCTGATAGCAGCAGAACAATAAAATGTAATAAATGTAGTGTATTTTAACAATGTCATTTAGGTATGAGTGTTTTTTTATTTCTTTTTTGTGCTCTTTATAACATTTTCTTCATGTTCTCTGGCTGGTTTGTTCAAAAACAACAAACTATCACCACAGTTTATGCTAACATATATCTCAACATTAACAATCTCCATCTTTATTCTAATTTGAAGGGCTTTGATAACAAATCTGTAAAAAAAAAAAAAAAAAACAGACAGGGTCAGATTAAAGGCTGTGTTTGCTATTTACCAGATAGTTGAGCCAAAAGACTCAACAACATTAAAATAAAAAAGAAGTACAAAACAGTTTTTCATCATGTCTATATATATATCCAAATGCAAAACCTAATAAAAGTAATTATGTAAAACGTTTTTCTCATCAACTAGGGATTGTGTGTTTTTAAGGGCAGCTGTGGCTTAATGGTTAGAGAATTGGACTGTAACCAGAAAGTCGCAGGTTTTCGAGTCTCGGTGCTGGCAGGAGTTGTAGGTGGGTTGGGAGTGTATGAACACTGCTCTCTTCCACCCTCAATACCCATAACTGAAGTGCCCTTGAGCAAGGCACTGAACCCCCAGTTGCTCCCCTGGCACTGGATATAGCTGCCCACTGCTCCGGGTGTGTGTTCACGGTGTGTTCACTTCTCAATGCTGTGTGCACTTGGATGGGTTAAATGCAGAGCACCAATTACGGGTATGGGTTATCATACTTGGCAAATGTCATGACTTTCACTTTCACTTTCACTTAAAGGGCTAAACAGGCATCAAATGGTTATTCATGGTATTACATTTTATTTAATTTCTTTTCTTCTACTAGATAGCACTAATCTCCCTCAGCTCTTTGGATTTTAAATGCCTTTACTGAGTTTTCTCTATTTTTAACTCATACACAACATTTATTAAAAATAATATAAAATAGTTTTATTATTTGTATTAAACATATTAAATGTACATCAGCTATCCTCTGTCACTTACCAAAGTGCCACATGAGCCAGAGCCCTGGGGACCTGATATAAAGCATGAGGTTATGAGAGAGAGTAAACAGTCTTTCTTTCCCTCTTTTTTTCTCTCACCGGACTGTGACGGAAATCTCTTTTGTGCTTGGGTATGTTTTATTTATAGCTGCTATCTACTGCTTTGGACTCCAAGGAGTTCGGCCGTAGGCATACTAGCGTGTGTGCAACTTATTTGCCACTTTGCACAACCAAATATCAAGTTCACATGATGATTGTTTTTAAAATTACTATGTCCTGGTTACAATTTGTTGTGCCCCCATAGCACATATTGGGTCTCCTATATTGAGTCACATTCACCACATTCCACATTTCAGACCACAGTTTTGGATTTTATAAATAACAATTTAACGCCCATATACACAAACTGAACTGAGGTCAATAGTCAAGTCCTGTTGTTTGGTTCAGATAAGCCATCCCTGACCTGTTAGTCAGGAAAAGGAGGGCAAAAAAAGATGGGAGTCTGCACCCATATTTGCACCAGCATGAACAACACTTTTCAGAAATGCAGTTTCAGTATGCTGATGAAGATTCTGCCAGGAGATTGGTTTGTCACAATAGAATTAAATGATACTTCGAGATTCAGATGGTTCAGAGATACAATAAGCTGTTTATGAAGTGCATGGATGCTGCTCTGGCTCCCTTGCAATTTCAGGGTATGCATTTTCTGAAATACCTTGATGACTGACTAATTCTATCGGAGTTTGAGGATTTGGTATGCCAGTATCAAGACTCTGTTCTTGATCACTTCTCTGAGGTCTGAGTTTGTGTTTGAATGATCTGGTTTGTGTTCTGATGAATTAATATTACATAATGTTCTAATGTTTTATTATTGTTAATGAAAGTTTTTATCAAGTTATTACTATTATCACTGTCAAATCAATGGTTCCAATTCTTTTGTTGTTCTTTTGTTGTTGTTCTTTGTTTATGTTTAAGAATATGGTGTGTTTGAGTGTTTCCAGTTTTGGGTTTAACCAGGACCAGGTTTGGGAAACACTTGTTATTGAATACAGAATTTTTTTAAGCAACTTCACAGCGCTAAACAGGAAAATAAAAGACATTAAATTTCTGCTTAAATCAGCTCTAAAAATGACAACAGTTTCATTATTTAGTTCAGTTCATTTAAGCATTGATTCAGTTAAGTTCAATAAAGTTCATCAATTATGAAACAAGTTCAGATTAGCTATAAGCAGATCTACAGAAGGCAATAGTGTCATTATTTGGCTCAAATCTGTTCAGTGTTTATTCAGTTCAATTCCATAACAGTGTCAGAGTTACAAAAATCATCAGTTAAAGAAAAATATTTAGCCATAAAGCAGCTCTACAGAAGACTAGCTCAATTAAGTTCAAGTTTTGTTCTCATTTGATGGTGCCAGTACAATCAAATTGATAATAATAAATTCAGTATCGTTTAAACTAAGAAAATCAAAGTTGACAGTGGCAAGGAGCCAAAACTCCATCATGTGACAGAAATGGAGAAAAAAAAAACCTTAGGAGAAACCAGGCCCAGTCATGGGGCCAGTTCTCCTCTGGACAAAATGAATGAACATAACAAGCTGCATCACAAGTCACACATTCAACATTTAAGCCTCTCATGTGGTTACTAGTTCTGATGAGTTCTGATATGTGTGCAGAATACGTTTCTGTTACTAAGGGCAGTGCACATTACAGGTCATTTGATTCCTGATGATAAAACTGCTTTCAACTGTTCTTGTGAGAGAGTGAGAAGACAGAGTGCATCTTTTGCTGGTACACAGCTTTGTCCATCCCACATTTGGTTCTCGGATCTGGTGTCTCTCCTGGAAGAGATCCTGATCAGAGCAGATCTACTGTCCAAGTTTCAGTGTACTGTGTGGCATCTTCTACCAGAAATGTGGAAACCTTAGGTTGTCCTTTGAACAGGACTCTTTAATTAGTTCTGGTCTTTCAATGTGGATGTCCCACTTTAGGTCCTGAGAGATGTTTATGCCCAGGAACCTTAATGACTCCACTACAGCCACAGTGCTGTCCATGATGGTGAGTCGGGGGAGAGCAGGGGGGTTTCTCCTGAAGTCCACTATCATCTCCACTGTTTTGAGTGTGTTCAGCTCCAGGTTTTTGTGATTGCACCAGACAGCCAGCTGCTCAACCTCTTGTCTGTAAGCAGATTCGTCTCCATCCTGAATGAGACCGATGACTGTGGTGTTATCTGCAAACTTCAGGAGCTTGACAGAGGGGTCTTTAGAGGTGCAGTCATTTGTGTACAGGGTGAAGCGCAGTGGGGAGAGAACGCAGCCCTGAGGAGCTCCAGTGCTGATGGTACGGGTGTTGGAACTGCAGGGGGTCCAGCAAGGGTCCAGTATTGTTCTTCAAGTAGGCCAGCACCAGTCCCTCAAATGACTTCATGACCGCAGATGTTAAAGCAACAGGTCTGTAGTCATTAAGTCCTGTGATTTTTGGTTTCTTGGGTACAGGGGTGATGGTGGAGCATTTGAAGCAGGAGGGGACTTCACACTGCTCCAGGGATCTGTTGAAGATCAATGTGAAGAGGGATGATAGCTGGACAGCACAGGCTTTCAGGCAGGCTGGAGAGACACCATCTGGGCCTTTGGCTTTCCTTATCTTCTGCTTCCTGAAGACTTTACATACGTCCTCTTCACAGATCTTGAGTACAGGCTGAGAAACCATAGGGGGAGGGTGTTGATGGCTGTGCTGTGAGATGGTTGGAGTGGGAGTGGGGTGTCAGACCAAGCTTTTGTTTTTCAAACCTGCAGTAGAACTCCTTCAGCCAGTTGTTGATTGGCCTCAGTGCTGGGGGACGGGGTCTTGTAGCTGGTGATGGCTTTCAGGCCATTCCACACTGATGTAGAGTCATTACTTGAAAGCTGTTTTTTAGCTTTTCAGAGTAGTTTAACTTTGCCACTCTTATCTCCCTATTCAGTGTGTATTTGGCCTGTTTGTACAAGTCTATGTCCCCACTCCTGTAGGCATCCTCATTGGCCTGGCTAAGCTGTTTGAGTTTTGCACTGAACCAAGATTTGTCGTTGTTAAAAGTTAAATAAGTCCTGGTGGGAACACACACGTCCTCACAGAAACTGATGTAGGATGTCCTGGTGTCAGTAAGCTCATCCAGATCAGTAGCTGCAGCCTCAAAAAAACTCCAATCAGTAAGTTCAAAGCAGGCCTGTAAATCTTGCTATTCTTCAGCAGTCCATCTCTTTACAGTTTTTACTTCAGGCTTAGCAGATTTGAGTTTCTGCCTGTAGGCTGGTAGAAGGTGAACCAAACAGTGATCAGAGAATCCCAGCGCTGCTCGGGGGACAGAGTGGTATGCATCCTTTAAAACAGTGTAGCAGTGGTCCAGTATATTGCTGTCTCTGGTGGGGCATGTGATGTTCTGTCTATATTTAGGCAGTTCACGGGTGAGATTAGCTTTATAAAAATCACAGAGAACGAGAATGAAATAGTCTGGATAACGTTGTTCTGTGTGTGTGTGTGTGTGATCTGATCGGCCAACAGTTTTAGCCTGCGCGCATCAGGAGGAATGTACACACACACAGAATAAATGATGAAAACTCCCGTGATGAATAAAAAGGCTTGCAGTTAAGAAAGCTTCCAAATTTGGGCAGCGCATCTTCTTTAAAACCATCACGTCTGTACACCAGCCTTCATTGATATAAAACAAAATCCAATGACTCGGTGACGTGGTCCGCTCTGAACAGCTGGAAGCCCATTAGATGTAACACGCTGTCTGGGTTTCCATGAAGCAGAGTGCAGCGGAGTTTAAAAAGTCCTTGTTTGTGCATGTAAGGGGTCATAGTTCATCTGATTTATTTGCTAGGGAGCGGAGATTTGCCAGATGAATGCTTGGCAGCGGTGTCCTAAATCGGAATTTAACTAGCGCGCCGGCAGTTCCTCCAACTAAAATGTCCAGTAAAACATCTGAATGTTCAAATGTCGGCAGAAATAAAGACTGCAATTAAGGTAAAGATGATTGGGGTGGTGTACAGGAGTCATACAGTAAGCACGCAAGAGTCCATTATATTAATGCGTGTATGAGTGCACTTTTTCTTCAGTTTGTGCTGTTCCACTTATAATGATAAAAGTCTAAAAAAACTTAAATCTAAGGTGGCAGACAGAGCTCAAAGTGCTGCAAATAAAAAATATAAAACACATGCAAATAGAAAAGAACACCAACAAATTAAGAAAACATCTTCATCAGTGACAAACACATGAGCCGCAAATACTCACAACACAACCAAATACAGAAACGCACAGACCACAACGGAAAGTTTAAGGGAACTGCAACAAGTGGCGTAACTGGCTGAGACATGTTTATCAATGTCTGCTCTGAAAGGTGAGGGTTTTTTTTGTTTATTTTAACATCCTGATCAAATGATTCCTTAGCTTTTTGGATATCATTAGCCTAATAATAAGCTGTGAAATGTTATGTAAGCTGGCTAGCTAATTTTCACAACTTCCCCAATGAAAATTAACCATGGTTTTACTATTACATTTTTTTTTTTAATAAAAAATAAATAAATAAAAAAACGGGGTTACTAGTGTTAAACCATGGTAACAATTTAACCATGGTTTTGCTACACTAACCATAGTTTAATGGGATACTCCACCCTAAAATGAAATAATATAATAAAATAATTCCTTTGTCAACAGTCTCCTCTGTGTCTCTCCATATCATGTATGCTGCGTATGCTCTTCTGTATCATCCGCGCCACAAGGATGCGCTGTTTCTACATGTATTTAGCTTTGATTTGAAATAAAACAGTGCATCCTTGTGGCGTGGATGACACAGAAGAGCATACACAGCATACATGATATGGAGAGACACAGAGGAGACTGTTGACAAAGGAATTATTGAATAAAGTTGTTATTTTTTGTTTTCTTCGCTTACAAAAAGTGTTCCTGTCACTTCATAAAACCCAGATTGCACGTCTGATGGCAGATGGAGTATTCTGACGGTGACTTTCATACCTTTTATGGACCTTGACACTGTTATTTACTTGGCATTCTATGGGACAGTCTCAAGCCTCCAGGTTTTCATCCAAAATATCTTTAATTGTGTTCTGAAGACGAACTGAGCTTTTACAGGTTTGGAATGACATGGGGGTAAGTGATTAATGACAAAATGTTTATTTTGGGGAGGACTATCCCTTTGACTATCATATTTGTACAACTGTGGTTAAACAACTGGTAATTAATGTAAAAAAAAAGGTTACTACACTTTTACTATAATATAATCATGGTTAATTTTCAGAAGGGTTGTTGGGATCCCCTTGAAACATTTCTGTTACTTGCAACACATTTTTTTGTATTTGGTCACGTTGTGCGAATTTGCAGCTTGTTTTGTATTTGGATGTGTTGAGATTATATGCAGCGCATTTCTGTATTTGGTTGTTTTATGAGTATTGGCAGCATGTGTTGTCAAACTGATGAAGATATTCTTAATTTACTGGTGCTTTTTCTATTTGCATACGTTTTCTTAAGTTGCAACGCATTGAGCTCTCTCAGCCACCATATACAGGTGCATCTCAATAAATTAGAATGTCATGGAAAAGTTCATTTATTTTAGTAATTCAATTCAAATTGTGAAACTCGTGTATTAAATAAATTCAATGCACACAGACTGATGTAGTTCAAGTCTTTTGTCCTTTTAATTGTGATGATTTTGGCTCACATTTAACAAAAACCCACCAATCTCAGTGAAGGGATTAATCACTTAATCCATAAGATATTCATCATTCTCTACCTCATATTGACATATTGACAGTGTCACAACCTGTTTGCACATTCGCCTCTTGTACATTCCTGTGTATCTTAATATTTAAGACAGTATAATGCACATATGCACATTTGCCTCTTGTACATTCCTGTGTATCTTAATATTTAAGACTACAGTATACTTTCATGCACATTTTATTTTCTATTCTATATTTAATTCTCAAGTATACTTTTTTTATTATAATTTATTCTTATATTTTTATTTTTTATTTTTATTTCATTTTGCATGCCTATATTTATGTATACTTTCCTCTGTGTTGTATTCTTTAATAATTGCACTGTCCATGGAACAGACCTTACGCACATTTCACTGCTGGCTATTTATTCTCTATATAATCGTGTATGTGATGAATAAAAATCTTGAATCTTGAAGGCATCAAGAGCTACAGTTGTCGTATTCCTCGTTAAGCCACTCCTGAACCACAGACAACGTCAGAGACGTCTTACCTGGGCTAAGGAGAAGAAGAACTGGACTGTTGCCCAGAGGTCCAAAGTCCTCTTTTCAATTGAGAGCAAGTTTTGTATTTCATTTGGAAACCAAGGTCCTATAGTCTGAAGGAAGGGTGGAGAAGCTCATAGGCCAAGTTGCTTGAAGTCCAGTGTTAAGTTTCCACAGTCTGTGATGATTTGGGGTGCAATGTCATCTGCTGGTGTTGGTCCATTGTGTTTTTTGAAAAGTCACTGCACCCATTTTAAGATAAATTTTGGATTAATTTATGATTATTTTTGTTGATTAGGTTTTTGAAGATGCTGATTTCATTTTCCAGCAGGATTTGGCACATGCCCACACTGCCAAAAGCACCAAGTTGGTTAAATTACCATGGTGTTGGTGTGCTTGACTGGCCAGCAAACTCACCAGACCTGAACCCCATAGAGAACAACATTCTAATTTATTGAGATGCACCTGTAAATCTCTCTTCAAAGGTTTTGGAAACAGGGTACAGTATTTCTACAACATGGCCCAATTAGCCACTGCTGGTATGTAGTGTAACTACACCATTTCAGATTCTTGATGGATGATTATTGGGTATTAGTACCTTTTGATTTAAAACATATTTTTAAGAAAGTATCATCACTTTAATTTCATTATTGTACATTAGAGCTTTTATAAGTCATACTGACATTTACTGCTCAAAAACAATATGTATAAACAAAACTGAGTACCCATGTGCAAAGATAGCAGAATTCAGGTTGTGTACTTATGAGAGGTCCTGTGCTGCTGTTGAGATGAATTTGAATGCTAACGGATATCTTTATCCTACTATTATAGACCTCCTTGGTTTCAACTCAACATGTAACACTTCTGGTCATTTTCTGGTCACTATGAATAATCTACAATGCTTTTCTGTGTGCCTGAAGAACAAGCAAGTGTAAACTATTTCATCTATTGCATTAGCCAGTTTCTCAAATAGCAGTTGGCCGTTTACATCTCATCAATCAATATGCAGCATTATTTATCATCTATATAGTATGTGTTTCAAAGAGTAAACAGTGATCTAATTGTACTATAGATAGTCGTTGGGCATTGTGGCTCTGCTTTTAGGTATTATTTAATTCATGAAACAGATGGCAACATGAATAGAAATTTAGAAAAACAAAACAAGACACTGGGCACTCAATCAAATTCTCTTTCTGTACAGATCTGGGACAAACCCTTTGGTGCTGTGGGATTCCCCTCTGTCACTGACAGCTGAGGTAGGAAGAAGTGGACAGTCTGGTGAGGTGAAACAATCAGACAGTAAGCTGTGCCTTTCACCAGGGGCTCCAGGATGCTTTGCTTTATTCAAACAGTCCGGTGTAATATATTCAAATTGTGATTGTTACCTGTACTGTGGTGAATGTGTGCAAATGTAACAGCCGGAAATTTTCCACAAAATTTTTCACCTAACCTATTGTTTTACAGCTCATTTTCAGCTAACCTATTGTTTTTCAACTAACTTGAGCATCCCTTTGAGAAATCTAATCTGACCCTGCCTGCATCTCTGCAGTATAGTTTTAAGATAGATTTCAAAGACTATAATACCAGCTAGACAGCTTTTACTAACCACTGCCTACATCTCCAGTTTTTAAGATGGATTATTCAGTTATTGCACACAAATCGTCCGGTGCATTGCCTGTTGCATTATTTTGCCCATTATTAAGAATATAGACATTTTTGCTCATTTCATGGGGACAACATACAAAACATAAAAATTTTGTTTTAGCAGTACAAACCACAAATTACAATGCTTGCCTAATTATATATGCATGTGATTTGTACAATTACCGAAAAAATGCTGTGTTTTGTTTCAACATCTGAGGGAAAGAGTTAAAATGGCAAACAGTGACAGCAAATGCAGACAGTATCTAGTGTGATGAGACACTTATTTCTGCAGCATGTTTCAGGAAACCCACTGACAGTTAACTTAGTGACTTTGTTGCTTCATTTAGCATTTTACTCCTCTTAAAATGTTAGCATCTCTCTTCAGCAAGCAGGCAAAAAATTACAGAAATTAAACTCAACGTTCAGCGTCGCATCCCGAAGCTCCACACAGACACTGTAATTAAAAGTGGTAAATGCTAAATTCTTTCACCAGTAGGCTACTGATGACGCTCTCTCTCTCTCTCTCTCTCTCTCTCTCTCTCTCTCTTTTGCAGTCTTTCATATAGAAATCATCTTATGATAAAAAAAAAATAAAATACAATGCATATCTGTTGTTTTCAGTTATGTGAACGCAACATTGAATTTTCATACAGTAGTATATTCATCATAGTTTTACATATTTATAAATCCTGAATATATAATTGCAAATCTGAATATATATTGCCTACATCTAATTATACAGTATTAGGCATGTTAATAGACAGATTTTTTTTAATCAATGTAGATATTGTACTATATTAAACACTGTTGCCCTTGTCTGACTATCCCATGATTCCCTTTGCATGTGTGATTGTTGCACCTTTCACAGAGATTGTATGGCATTCAAATGGGAAGGAAGCATATGGTAAATGATGTCCTTGTGCTAACTGACTCACTCTTTTTATGAACCTCTCTCTTTCTTTCTTTTGCGCGCGCTTACTTATGAGGCTCACATCTGCTTGACAACTGTAAGAGTTGGATGAGTCACTTTTATCTTAAAGGTAACTGAAAATAAAACATTAGGTTTGCTCATGCAGAGCGAGTCTCAGTCAGCAGGAGTGACTAACCCCATACAATGTCTTTTGAAGCAAACTGTCCTTATGCTTTAATCAGCCTGTGGGAATGAGAATTACTGACACCTGCTCAACACACACACAAAAAAAATAAAAAATAAAACCTTTCGGCAAACCTGAGCACTCAAAGTGATTGACAAGCATAGAGCACTTCAAAAACTATGTTCCAACACCTAACAATTTACAGCTGTCAGGACTCTGGACTTATCTCTGGTGTTTTTGCCCCTGTGACCCAGTTTCTGTCTCCCATTAATTGTTGATTTGATCTCAGGTGTATCTCCTTAGTTACCTTGTTATCCTGAGTTTAAAAGCACCAGTCTATTGAGTTCATATTTGTCGGGTCTACTCATTGTCTATGTGTGTCTTCAAAGCTCTTTGTGTGGATTATTCTCCTGTGATTCCTGGATTACAGACTGTAAATGTTTCCTTCGTGCTCTTTACTACAGCGTAGTGTGACAGAAGACCCAACCTAAAACAGTAACTTCTGTGTTTTCTCCTCCGTTTGTTTTCTTGTTTTTCTCCCAGTGTTGTTCTTTCTGTTGTGTCCCATGGATCCCCTCCTTCACCTGGAATACCTGGGGAGAAATCGCTCTGGGCCCACACCAGAAGTGTTCTGGGTACTGGCAAGTCTCACCAACTACCCGGACGATGCGCTCTGTGCGCGTTCTATGATGCCAGTTTGAACATTGTGTACAGAGTGCCATCATCCAAGGATGGTCCCCGAGCAAATTTCGCTGCCTTTGTGGAGTATAATTAGCAGAGTACCAAGGTTGGCAGTTAAAGACATAAACTTGTAAGCACAAAACACAAGATTCTTCTCTTTTCAATATGAATAAGACTTTATTGGATATATCTAAGACAATATAAACTAATCTAATACACAAACACACATTCACACAAGTTGCAGGAAAAGAGAAAGTGAGGAAAGAATGAGTTCAAGAGAATGAAAATGTGAAATCCCAAGTTTACAGCAATATGTGCAATTGCATAGACCTGAACAACCATCAGTCACTTTATTAACCCTCGGATTGAGTTCCTCAATGAGGTTAAAAATTAAATGCACCAGTTCAGCTAGAAACTGGAGGTACTTGTGTTGCCTGTGTAAGGAGTTCCTTTTGTTGTCCTCTTAGCAGAAAAGGGGGTTTCCCGAGGTTGCTGATTGGCTGGAAGTTCAGTAGTCATTGAAGTGATGTCTTGGGAAGCCAGTGGTTGGGCATTGGCTGAAGATGCGGAGTTGTGGGCTGGTTGAAGTTTTGAGGGCACTCAAGGTCGGACTTGGAGACAGGGCGTTAGGGAAAACTTAACTCAGAACACAAAACTTAACAGAAAAGAAATTAAAGTAGAAGAATAGAAGTAACGAGACTATGTTTTTCTTCTCATCATGGCTAAGTAGCAGAGGGCGTGCAGGCTGAAGCACACTGGAACGACACTCAAAGAACGCAAAAAGTGATGGCAAAAAGCATGGCTGATGACAAAAGAAAAGCAAAGTATTGGCTAAAAAGCAAAAGCTAAAAAGCGAAGTTTGATGGTGTCCTGAGTATTTAAACCAGGTTGTTGGCCACATCCCAAATGTGCCTTGGCCAATTATAACTTGAGGTGTTGCGACATTTGTCCTCCCAATTCATAAATCAAAGGTTATCTTATCAGTCACATGGTCCAAATTTTCCCGCTCTTTCAGAGTATATTTTTGGACATGATTTCTATAACAAGAATATGATACATTTGACAAAGAATTGATTGGAAAAAAGTTTCAAGCAAGAAGATTCAAACACACACACATACTAAACATGAATATGAACCCTTAAGCTCTTCAATAGTTATTAAAAAGACACACACAATAAGTGATTAGAACAGGGATAGGCAACGTCAGTCCTGGAGTGCCGCTGTCCTGCAGAGTTTAGCTCTAACCCTAATTAAACACACCTGAACAAGCTAATCAAGGTCTCCAGGATTACTAAGGCTACAGAAAGGTAAGGTTTTTTTCAGGGTTGGATCTAAAATCTGCAGGACATCGGCACTCCAGGACCGACGTTGCCTACCCCTGGATTAGAACATTATAGTCAAATGTGTGGGTTACATAATGCGTTATGCATAGAAATGATCAGTTTCACATAAGTCCTTTTAGCGTCATTTAGGTGCATATATACATGGAAAGGCAGTTTCTGTGCCATTCTGTGAACATAAGGACGTGTTCTGTGAAGACTAGAGAGGTTAAAAGGTCTCCTAAGGAATCTCAGTCTGATTCTTGTCCTGGGTGAGGGAAAGTCAGTCCAAAGAGCTTGTGACCGTTATTACTATCATGGATTTACATTTGATGGTCATGCTGTGCATCTCTTTGACCATCAATCTTGCTTACTTGCCCCAAAATTGACAATCTCCTTCCTGAGTTGTTATGATAAATGTGTTATTGTGTGTTAATGTTGAAAGCTGTTTTGTGAAAGAGTTGGTTGGTTAGGCTTGCTTCAGACCAGGGATGGAAATTAACTTTTTTGTCCACTGGCCACTGTGGCTAGTGGATTTCAAAATCTACCAGCCACTCAATGTTTTTACCAGCCACTTTCTTGTTTTTAACCGACAATGTGTAACTGCATGTGAAAATTAATAGTACAAGATCTACAATACTTAAGCAGTTTATTTAATCTCAAGACTCAATGAAATACTGACATTTTCTCTTTCAGTGATGCTCAAAAATGCTGCCTATCTAGGCAGCTAACTAGGTTTTGAAACAACTGACTCTTGCTGAAGTAGCTCATTCTCTCAACTCCGTAGCCCAACCGGATGATACACTGCACTCAAGTTTTTTAATGCACAGAAACTTTTTTGCGATATTCTAAACAGTTTTCGTAGGCATTAATAATGTTGTATTTAATTCCAAAGGAAAGGATTCACCAGTATAAGTGTATTTTTTTTTTTTGTGTGTGGTTGAGAGGAACACGTGGGGAAAAGTCCCCTGTTCAACACTGTATCACTGAAAGAAATCTCGGCTCGCAAACTTTTACGCTGTCGACAAACGAATGCACTGCGTTTTTATTTAATTCGTTTTTTTTAGTCTTGTCGTGATGGAGGTGTTGTAAATGTTTTGCGATACAATGTTTCTACAAACAAAAATGAACAGCGTCAACAACTTACTAGCCACAGAGCTAACGTTCTGAGAAAGTACTTGGAAGACTGGAAATATAAAGCATCCCCCAGACATCAGTTATTAGACACCCATGCTAATACTGTTTTGTTATTTTTGCTTATTATGCCGCCTTTAAAAACAATAAGATAAACACAAACGTGATCCATATAATCTAAAAATGTTGCAGAAATGCTGGAGGAGAATTGAACTTACCCGGGGTTTGACCGAGACACGGGACAGTATGCGGAAATTTGTGGCGCGGATAGGACAAATTCAAACTCTTCACACGACTTTGTATATCATGATCCGCGTGCTATAAAACGTAGTGTGGTGTGAAAATAATTCTGCAATCAGCACTCCCCATGGCTTCATCTGCTGCACTCGTTTTCATTCGAACATCTCCACTCCTCCTCTTTATTCTCTTCTTCTCTGTCTGCTCAAAGTCTTAAGAGCAGCTTGTGTCTTTGTTAGTGCGTTGTTCCCTCTTTTAAGTCCATGAACAGCTTTTGTGTAGTGTTTTTTTGAGATGAGAGCACCATGCAGAGAAAGAGTCTTTAGAAGTGTGACGTTATGGATTTAACGGAACTGTATGACTGACTGCTGCATGAGCTTGCAGCTCTACACAGTAATGACTCATTTTAGCAGCCGTACTTCACTTACATCTTGCGTTTGTTACAGTAGTTTCACAGGAACATGGAGAGTGCTGACGTATATCGACTGAGGTGAATGAGTGCGAAGGCAGAGCAATTGTGTTTTACACTGAAATGTCATCAGGAGGATAGAGAGTTCTTGGTTCATCAGTCAGTCAAACTTCAAACTGATACAACTGTTATGCTTGTGTTTGAGCACATCTTTGAGATATAAGGATTTTTTTTTTTCATTATTTACTAACCATTTAGGACATTTAGGCTGCCTTTATGGTACTTTTATTCCTGTGACAGCACAGCTGAATTTTCAGAAGCCATTACTCCAGTCTTCAGTGTCACATGATCCTTCAGAAATCATTCTAATATGAAACATTTATTATTATTATCAAAGTTGAAAACAGTTGTGCTGCTTAACATTTTTGTGGAAACTGCTCATTTTGTTTCAGCATTCTTTGATAAATAGAAAGTTTAAAATAATTTGAAACTGATGTCTTTTGTGAAATTGTAAATGTCTTTACTGTCATGGTTACTTTTGATCAATTTAATGAATCCATGCTGAATAAAAGTATTAAACAAATAAAAGTCCCAAACCTTTGAAGATTTGCGTGTGCTAAGCTCTAAAGTAAGTTATTGGGTAGAAAATACATTTTAAGAGCCCTTGTATCCAGTGAATCATGAACAACTGGGAACGTCATGGAGCCAAATACTATTGTAGACATTAGCAGGCCTTGGGGTCAAAAAGGACCACTAGCAGTTGATGCACGTAATGATTTGCTCTTCTTCACTATGGCTGACTAAGAAGATGAAAATGATTTGTGTGCTTTGACTTGTCAGGCTGTGAATCTTGCTTGTCTGAATATGATGTAAATCATGCTTAGTTCGTAAATTATAAGGTACCAAAACGAGGACTAGTGATGGATTCTGCAAGTTTGACGGGATTCAGTGGTGAGAGAACATAAACGCAAAGAGTGTGCTAAACACCCAATCAACACTTAAAGCAAGTGACATGATAAAAATACATTGTTCAGAAAAATCAGCAGCATCTGAAGCAGGGATGGAAATTAACTTTTTTGTCCACCGGCCACTGTGGCTGGTGGATTTCAAAATCTACCAGCCACTCAATGTTTTTACCAGCCACTTTCTTGTTTTTAACCGACAATGTGTAACTGCATGTGAAAATTAATAGTACAAGATCTACAATACTTAAGCAGTTTATTTAATCTCAAGTCTCAATGAAATACTGACATTTTCTCTTTCAGTGATGCTCAAAAATGCAGCCTATCTAGGCAGCTTACTAGGTTTTGAAACAGCCGACTCTTGCTGAAGTACAGTAGCTCATTCTCTCAACTCCGTAGCCCAACCGGATGATACACTGCACTCAACTTTTTTAATGCACAGAAAGATTTTTGTGACATTCTAAACAGTTTTCGTATGCATTAATAATGTTCTATTTAATTCCAAAGGAAAGGATTCACCAGTATAAGTGTATTTTTATTTTTTTTTGTGGTTGAGGGAACACGTGGGGAAAAGTCCCCTGTTCAACACTTTTACGCCGTCGACAAACGAATGCATGGCATTTTTAATACATCGTTTTTACGCGTCTCATCATGCCAGAGCTGTCAAACATGTGTAGCGATACAATGTTGTTTCTACAAACAAAAATGAACAGTGTAACAACTTACTAGCCACAGAGCTAACTTCTGAAAAAGTACTTAAAGACTGGAAATAAAATGCATCCCCCGGACATCAGTTATTAGACACCGAAAATACTGTTTGTTAGTTTGCTTATTATGCCATTAAAAACAAACACAAACTGTCCATATAATCTAAAATGTTGCAGAATGCTGGAGGAGAATCAATTTACCGGGGTTTGACAGAGACGTGACAATATGCGGAAATTTGTGCGCGATAACAAATTCAACTCTTCACGCGATCTTGTATATCATGAGCGCGTGCTATAAAACGTACTGTAAATAACCAACAAATATATCACTCCGCCAGCAGCACTAACTTAAGAAGTTTTGTCATGCCCTGACAATTTGTGCTTTTTTCAGTTTCTTATAAATATCTAAATGGCTAAAGTCTAATCTCACTGTAATCAGCACAAACTAGGCTATAATAATATTTGAGCAGCATGTATGTACATGATTGTGTTTTTGAGAGAAAAAAAATGTTATGCGTGGTTAGTGAAAAACTAAAAATGGTTAAATCACTTGAATAAGGCAATAAAACACATACAGAAAATTGGTTCCCAGGAATTTTTTTGAGAACTGGAGCTTGTAGCCTAGAATTTTTTTTTCTAAAAGGATGTGAAAAATCATCTTGTTTACCACTTACAGAAACAATATATTGATTTAAATTTTTCTAAGACCACTTTTTGTTGGTAAAAAGTCATATGCGAGTAGGCGTCAACTATCATGAATTCACACACTGAGAAGACCAAAGGCCTGCATAATGACCTGCATAATGAGCCATTCAGTCAGCTGTGTCGCTGAGAGGGGAAGAGTTACAAGAAAGAATGTGAGGACAAAATAAATCTATGTAATTTTATTTTTGTAGTTCATTTAGAATATATTTAATTATCCCACAACATAATTTAATATTCACTTGTGAGTGCAGTTAAACAGTTTATTAGGAAAAAATCAAAGCTTGACTTTCAAACTGAATTTTTTGCATCATTACTCCAGTCACACAATCCTTCAGAAATCCTTTTAACAATCTTATTTTCTACAACAAAACATTTTATGTTATTATTATCTGATTATTATTATTATTATTATTATTATTATTATTAATGTTGAAAAGAGCTGAGAATATTTTTTTTAGGTTTTTTAGGGGGGATAAATTGAAAGAACAGCAATGATTGTTTACATTTGTTACAGTTACATTTATTGTTACATTTATATTATTTACATCAAGCTTTTGAATGGTATAGTAGTGTATATTGTTATTGAAACTTCATAATATTTCACTTGATTATACATTATAGTCAGGAATTATAGTTTGGAAAAAGTCTTTGGAAAAAGTCTAACTAGTAAAATGTTTACCACGTTATGTGAAAACTAGTACAAGTATATAAATAAATTAAAAAGAGACTTTACTCATGTTTATGATCTCTGCTGAATAAAGTGCTTCATTCTTTTTTTCTGAGGAAATCCAAATCTCAAATCCTCAACCACATCACATCTTTTGGGGGTGAATTATGTCTTATTCCTCTCATCGCGAAGCAAACAGTAAAATAATAAAAACTTCATTTTAATGACGCATTTTGTATCTGAAGATCAGCGCAGACAAAGGCTGCAGACCAGCACTCCTGTTTGTTATCTTTATTTTATAAGTGCGAACAAAGTTTTTGTTGTTATTATGTCTGTATACAAAAAAAAGTAGACCCCTTTACAGATTCGATTGATGTATTGCTCTTATCTGTACGATCAAAACTGAAAGTGTAATTTAAGTTCTTTTCGGGGTTATCAGGAGAAAATACCCCAAAACGCGTATACGCGTTAATCGACTCCAGAGGGTTAAACATGTTCTTGATTGAATCTTAAATTGTCTGATTCAAGGTCTGATACCCTACACACTCCTGACCTAGAGCCCAGCCCACCTTCTCCCCACGGTACGGAGCATAAGCCCGAGCCCACCGATGATGGAGAGCCATTTCCCGCCGTGATCCGCGAGCCAGATCAGAACCATGCAACTGAGCAGAGGATCTTCCTGGAAGTTAAGCCCAAACCATCAGACCAGGTTTGAGAGCCGGCTGCAGAGCCCACAATGAGGGAGAAAGCCGCAGACGGTGTGAGCGCGGAGAGGAGCTCTGCCCCCTGCATCGCGGCTGAGGGTGAGCTAAGTATGGAGCGGTGTTGGTGCCAAAACTGGGAGGGGGATCTAATAGACTGTGAGTCTGAACTGGAGATCAAACTGCCCCCTCTCCTCTTTCCGTCATCTCTGCTGGTCCCGTCCAGCCCTCCTTCATCCTTGGTTCCCTCGTCCAGCCCTGTGGTGGCTTCCGGTCCTCCAGTACCTGCTCCTAGAAAGTGCCCTCCAGTGCCTGCTCTTCGAAAATGTCCGCCCTCCCACTCATTGGTGGTTTACGGTTGTCATGTATGTGCTCCTCTGCTCGCACTCAGCCCACCACAATTCTGGTGTGAGCCCCGCAGGACTGTCATCCTCCAGCATCGTCGGGGTCAGAGTATCCCTCACCTCCGCCTCCAGCCTCTGAGGCCTTGACTCCGCCTTGGCCCGTAGACACAGCAGCTCCACCTCATCTCCTAGCTCCCTCGCCTCCACTGTCACCCGTTGATCCATCAGCTCCAATGTGCTCCCTCGTCCCTCTAGCTCCACTTTGGTTGAGCATCGACCCGCCATCGCCTCTGGACTCCTCTCCTCTGGCTGCGCCTTGTCGCTCCTTCCCACCAGCTTTGTTGGTCTCCTTCCCTCCTTTCCAGCTCCACCTTGGTCCTCAGTCGCTCTGGCTCCGCTGCAGATCTCTGGATCACCGCTTCGGTCGCCAGAGCCCTTGGCTCCACCCTGGCCCCCTGGATCCTTGACATCACCCTGGCTCATTGGCTCTCCGTCTCTGCCTCAGGCTCCTCCCACAGTCGGCTCCACCATGGGTTGACATCATGGCTCTGGCCTGGGTCCAGCTGGACTCATCCTGCTCCAAAACTCCTCCTGTCTCCTCCCTCCAACGTCTCCTCCCTAGCTCCTCCCTCCTTCTTTGCCCTCCTGGTCTCTGTCTGCCAGACTCCTCCCGGATATCCATCCTCCTCCAGAACCTCCTCTCAAGTTCCCACCCAAGCCTCCCTCTGTTGTTACTACGGTGCCAGGATGCACTGAGAGGGGGCATAATGTCAGGACTATGGACTTATCTGTGTTTGTTATTGCCCCTATGATCCAGTTTCTGTCTCCCATTTATTGTTGATTTGATCCCAGGTGTTTCTCCTTAGTTCCTTCATTGTCCTGAGTTTAAAAGCCCCAGTCTATTGAGTTCATGTTTGTTGGGTCTACTTGTTGTCTTTGTGTGTCTTCCAAGCTCCTTGTGTCGATTATTCTCCTGTGATTCTGGGATTAAAGACTGTAAATGTTCCCTCGTATACCTTGTGCTCCTTACTACAGCGTAGTGTGACAACAGCAGTATTTTAAGGCATTAAGAAGTATTTTTAGGTATACTTCTGATAAATTGTTAGAGATATTTTGTAAATACCTTCCAGCATCACATGCTTATGTCACAGATAATGCAGTTCTATTGCTGAGGTCCTTTAGGTGAAAAAAAAATAAAAATAAATCCAAGATCGCAGACTGAGAGGTGAAATGTAGATGTGCTGGAAAGTATTGATACAAAAAAAAAAACCTGTCCATAGTTGACGGACACTTTATAAATAGCAACAAGGCATTCCAAAGGGTAGGAGCCCCTACTGAAAATGTCTCCACTACGGCTTAAACGAGACTGTGAAACATTTAAGAGCAATTTCTGAGAAGAGCAAAGATGACATTGAGATTGGTAAGGTGACAGCATGTCTTTATTATACTCAGTAGCCTGATTGTGCGATGCTTTGTACACAAACATTAACACATTGTATTGGATTCTATAATTTACATGTAAGTAACCAGAGATTTACTTAGACCAGGGGTCGGCAAGCTACGGCACACGTGCCAACAGTGGCACACAGAGGGATAATTGCTGGCACGCGAGCAATAGGGAAAACTGCATACTGACGTACAAACCAGATTCCAAAAAAGTTGGGACACTGTACAAATTGTGAATAAAAACAGAATGCAATGACGTGGAAGTTTCAAATTTCAATATTTTATTCAGAATGCAACATAGATGATATATCAAATGTTTAAACTGAGATAATGTATCGTTTTAAGGGAAAAATAAGTTACTTTTAAATTTCATGGCATCAACACATCTCAAAAAAGCTGGGACAAGGCCATGTTTACCACTGTGTGGCATCCCCTCTTCTTTTTATAACAGTCTGCAAATGTCTGGGCACTGAGGAGACAAGTTGCTCCAGTTTAGGAATAGGAATGTTGTCCCATTCTTGTCTAATACAGGCTTCTAGTTGCTCAACTGTCTTAGGTCTTTGTCGCATCTTCCTCTTTATGATGGACCAAATGTTTTCTGTGGGTGAAAGATCTGGACTGCAGGCTGGCCATTTCAGTACCCGGATCCTTCTTCGCTCTTGGCCCAGAGAAAACGCCTGCGCTCCTGGATCATGTTTAGATATGGCTTCTTTTTTGGCCTATAGAGTTTTAGCCAGCAACGACGAATAGCACGGTGGATTGTGTTCACCGACAGTGTTTTCTGGAAGTATTTCTGAGCCCATGTTGTGATTTCCATTACAGTAGCATTCCTGTATGTGATGCAATGCCGTCTAAGGGCCCAAAGATCACAAGCCTCCAGTATGGTTTTCCAGCCTTGACCCTTACGCACAGAGATTGTTCCAGATTCTCTGAATCTTTGGATGATATTATGCACTGAAGATGATGATAACTTGAAACTCTTTGCAATTTTTCTCTGAGAAACTCCTTTCTGATATTGCTCCACTATTTTTTGCGGCAGCATTGGGGGAATTGGTGATCCTTTGCCCATCTTAACTTCTGAGAGACACTGCCAGAAGTCAAGTCATTGGTCCTCCAGCTGTTCCTTATATGTACATTTAACTTTTCCGGCCTCTTATTGCTACCTGTCCCAACTTTTTTGGAATGTGTAGCTCTCATGAAATCCAAAATGAGCCAATATTTGGCATGACATTTCATTTTTAACATTTGATATGTTATCTATATTCTATTGTGAATAAAATATAAGTTTATGAGATTTGTAAATTATTCCATTCCTTCTTTTACTCACGATTTGTACAGTGTCCCAACTTTTTTGGAATCGGGTTTGTACATTTTGAGGTAATAACTTCTCATAGTCACACAGCCTGTTAGGAGCTATAAATACTATTAAAGTGTGAGAATTAACTTGCGCGCGATCGCTGCACATACTAGGCACTTCAGATCAAAGCCTCAATGGTCTAACAGCGCTCATCAATGTCAGAATGAGAGATGGCCAATCAAATCAAAGTAGGCGGGGTTTACTGTTGACAGAAGTAGAGCGCGAAGCCTCAGTTCAACGTTTTAGTCAACTTTTGACAATGCGTTTACGATAGAAATGTTAAATGACCGATAGCTATATATCCAGTGATACAAACTACTCAAATTTTTTTCCTCAAATATGGGCATTTTGAGAGAGAGAGAGAGAGAGAGAGAGAGAGAGATGTGTAAATTGTCTGCATCTGTGTCTCTCGCTACAATGAGTTAAGTTACTTAAAAACAGCGATTTTACCCCCCTCCTTGCTGATAAATGTGACCAATCACGGAAAGTAGGGACACAAGTCGGTTCTGGGGCATTTTGAATTATTCACATATTCTGAAAGTGTAGTCTCCAAGCTTTTCAACGATGTGTAACACATGGAAATCTGATCATATTTGGAGAAGTTATGGCCATTTGAAGGTAGGCACTCAAAAAAGCTCAAAAGGGAGAAAATGGCCTCTAAGATTGTGCAGTTCTCACCTGTTCTCACCTGCTGGGAGTGACAATAGGGCTCATTTACATTTCATTTAGATAAGCCATACCCCCTGTAAAGCTGCATGGTTGCATAACAACGACAGACGCAACGGGAAAAATCGGACCGCATACTATTAATAATAAAGGATAATGTGCATTGTAAAATGTCAGTAATTTATCTTTTTTGACTTTTATAAAAATGATTTAGAGGCTGAAATATGTGCGTTTTATCTTTTTATAAAACCTTTTTTGTCAAAACTCTATTTGAACTTGTGCATTGTAGATAACGTTGCAAGACACTCCTTTAAAATCTGGCCATCATTTTTAATTTTTAGCACAAAACGACAAACTTTGATGTTTATGGAAACTCACCCCATAAGAAACAGAAAAGTATTCTTGCAGATCTCGTTGCCTCTAATGAAATAAGTCGTTTGGGCACACTTTCTCTTTGTCGGGGTCTTCTTTGTGGATGTTACCATCTCCGAAGTTTGCACTGTGCCTCTGTTTGCCTCTAAATGTCCAATAATTCGCATGTCCTGCCACTCTTTTTCCGCAGCTAAAGAATCCAACCGTATGTTGTACATAATGTCTGGAGAAAGCTTCTGGCTACAGGACTGTCTCCCATGCAGAGAGTTCTCTTTTTCTCCTCATGTAGCATTTACAGTCAAAGTTACGGATTTTCCCCATTTCTCTGTCTTTATCCCCATCAGATGTCACTATCGATATAGCCTCTGATATCTTACTGTCCAACTCGTCTGACGCCAGTCCAATACATTCTTCCTCGTCTTTATCTTCGCTCAGTTGTAGATTAGGGATATTATTCAGTCTTATTATGCCGCTTTCATCGTCGCTCAGATCGTCTTCAGAATCAGTGAGCGCTTGTTCATAAGCATCCGCCTTGTCGAAGAAGTACTTCAAAACATTTTCGCCGGCCAGAGCGCTGCATAATAATTAGCCTTGGAGGGCGGGGGCAATAACAAAAGAAAAAAAGCCGGCTTATCCAGTATGGAAATACACATAGACAATGACACGCCCCTACTGCATGCTAGAATCTCAGAAAAACAAGCCGATTTCAACCTCAAAATGTACACTTTTAAATATACCAATACTGCTATCTCAAACACGGAGAGGCTTCTTTGTGATCTCAACTAACAGATTCTGCAAAAAAACGAAAATCACCAATTTATTAAAAAAAAAGGTTTTTTTTTTTTTTTTGTTTTTTTTTTAAGGAAATTTGTTGTTTAAAAAAACTATTTATGAAAAAATCTTCAGAAACTATTTGCATGAAAATTAAATAGGCCTATTGTTTTTTTTTTTTTTTTTTGTATCATTTAAAAATGTGTATGCACTGTACAAAGCATTAATGCATTCTGTATAATGGGGGGGGGGGGCACGTCATGCCGAAAAGGTTCCCGACCCCTGACTTAGACCTTAATATAAAGCATTGCAATAATCCAGTATTGTGGAAATGAAAGCACGTATTCTAGCATGTATACAGTTTCTAGATCCTTTGAAATTTTAGATACCTTCCTCAACTGAAAAAAGACTGTTTACTTGATGATCAAAGCATATATTTACTGTAAATAAATAAATAAATAAACTCCTAAGTTCTTCACAAAATCATGCATGTTGTTTGACAATAGACCATAACTCTCAACCAGTCTCAGGGAGTATATTCCCAAATAGAACCAAACTTGGTCTTATTCTCATTTAATTATAGGAAATTATTTGACAACCATCCCTTTATCTCAGTCAAACACATGAAAAATTAGCAAATTATGTACAGTCATCAAACTCAATTGCAAGGTACAGTTGTAAATTATCCTTATACAAATTATAATTTATATTATGTTACCTAAAAATCAACCCTAAAGGCACCATATATTACGAAAACAATGTTGGACCAAGAATTGATCACTGTGGAACACCCCAGGAAATAATTGCAGGTTCAGAATCAAAGTTACTGATGTTTACAGCACATGTTCTGTCCTGCAAATAATAAGAAAACCACTGAAGGGCAACTCTGTTTATTCCTAAATAATATCTTAGGCATTCAATTAAAATGGTCTGTTATATCAAAGTCTGCGATCAAATCTAACAGCATTAAGGCAACCCCTTTCCCGGAGTCAATACTTAACAAAATACCATTTGTAACTTTTAATAATGTTGATTCAGTATTATGTTGAGTTCTAAACCCAGACTGAAGAGCATCCATTATAAAATTTTCAGTCAAGGAATCATCAAGGATGTTTAAATCATTTCCGGCATGATGGCACCTGTGTGCATGGTAAGCCGTCGCCCCTGTTCAATCTGTTCAATCGCCAAGTTGTATGTATTGTGTTTGGTAACCTCATTTATGTGTTCATTTGTTATAACAACAGCACCATCAAATGTTTATGACCGTGATTTCCCATTGGGCATCGGAGAATATGTTACGTGTCCGTGCAGCGGTAATGATGAAGGATACAAACATTCCTCTGATTCATCAACTTTATTTGGAATACCCATAAAACTATGCTGTGTGCCGGACTGTGATATTCATAAAAGAAAGAGACACTACAGAAAACGAGGGCGGCGAGGCGGCCATCAAGTTCATCTGAAAAGGCTACAAGTTGGCATAACATCTTTGGCCTCTAATTTGGAAAGCTATCACAGAAGACCTTGTGTACCTGAGCTGGGGTTGCTGTGCACGGATTGTGGTTCTTTGGAGGAATAGTGCTGCGGCTCCGGATGCTTCGTGAGATGGTTATCATCACCTGGCCCTAATTCTCCAAGGTACTCTTGCTCAGACTGTGTCTTTCCTATCTCACAGAGAGTGAAGACAGTACATCAGCGTTCGAAGCATGGCTCGAGGCGGAGAGGGGTGAACTTAAAGAATCTCCGACCTCTCACCTATGCCCCGTCTTTAAAATTACAGACAGACATGTCTTGGTTTTTACAAAAGTGCTCCGACAACATCTTAACGATGTCACTGATGAATGCTAGGTCTATTGCTAATAAGACTTTCTTAATTAATGACTTTATTCTATCTTGTGGTTTGGACTTTTTATTCATTACTGAAACATGGCTAAGTGTGGATGAAATTGATCCTCTTGTTGAGACGGCTCCTGAATCGTTTCATTTTTTGAGTACTCCCAGGGGAAAGGGCAGGGGTGGAGGGGTAGCTATGATTTTTAAAAAGTGTTTTAAATGTTCAATGTGTTCAGTTGGTTGTTATAGTAATTTCATGGTACAGGTGTTTAAGATTGATCTGGTAAATCCAGTCCTCTGTGCACTTATTTATAGACCACCTAAATGCAATAAGGTTTTTATAAATGAGTTTTCAGACTTTTTGTCAACTGCGATTTTTAGTACTGACAGTCTTTTAATATTGGGTGATTATAATATTCACATCTTCTGCCCTGAATAACCCTTGGTTAAAGAATTTTTAGATCTTGTGGACTCATTTAGTCTTATGCGGTCTGTTTTGGAGCCCACTCATAGCCGTGGGCATACATTGGACTTGATTTTATCTTTTGGTTTTCCTATACATAATGTGAAAATTGCTGATACCCCTTTATCGGATCACAAACCTGTCATTTTTAATGCTTCTTTCAATGCTTCTTTGTTGAGCAATCTGCAGAGCTGTAATCCTGTAGGAAAATGGTTGAGGGCCATCAGAACCTTGACTGCCAATCAGACCTCCAGGTCAACTATATCACATTTTGGTAATATGTGTACTGAAGAATTGATTTCATGGTTTAACAAAATATGCACTGAAATTTTAAATTGTTTATGCACCTGCAAAAATGGTATTACCTAAAACCAGCCATGGCTTAACCAAAGCACTCGTGTTATTAGATGAGATTGGAGGAGAGCGAGAGGCAATGGAAAAAAGATAAACTTAAAGTTTCTTATGAGACTGTTAAAGACTGTATGATTAATTATCAATGTGAAATTAAGGCAGCTAAAGAGCAGTATTTTTCTGATTTAATTAATAGGTATTTTCATAATCCAAAAGTTTTATTTAGTACAATAAACTTTATATTAAATCCATTAACACGCACTTATCCAGAACCTACTAAAGAAGCCTGTGATAACTTTAAAAAAAAAATGTATCAGTAAGACCAAGATAATCAGAGCTATCATTCAGCCTACCTCTGACTATTCTTTAGATTCTTCTTTGAGATCTGTATTCTTTTCTGACTTTGAGCCAGTTTCACTATCTAATTTTGTAAACATAGTCCAGCATTTAAAACCTACAAATTGTGCTTTAGATGTCATTCCTTCTCGTCTTCTTCTTCAAGTTTTAGATGTTGTAGGCCCAAACATTGTAAATATTATTAATAGTAGCCTAGTAAATGGTATAGTTCCATCTTGCCTTAAACCTGCTATAATACAACCTCTTTTGAAAAAGCCTAGACTGGATCCTTTAGTTTTAAATAACTATCGCCCCAATTCCAAGCTCCCTTTTTATCCAAAATATTAGAGAAGGCTGTTTATCATCAGCTCATCTCGTTCTTAAATAAAAATTCAGTTTTGGATAAATTTTAGTCTGGTTTAAGATCAAAGTATAGTACAGATACTGCCCTTTTAAAAGTACACAATGACTTAATGGTCGCTTCCGATTCAGGAAAGGGCGCCATTTTGATTCTTCTTGACCTTACGGCAGCATTTGACATGATCATGACATCCTTTTAAATCAATTAAGTCAATGGGTGGGCATTTGGGGAAATGCTCTCAAATGGTTTTGCTCTTATTTAAAGGATAGAAGTTCTATAGTTAATTTGGGCAATTACTTTTCTGATTCTGCAGCTTCTTTTTGTGGGGTTCCCCAAGGATCAATTTTGGGGCCATTTTATTTTCTTTATATATGCTTCCGCTTGGTTCTATTTGTCGGCAATACAATGTTGCATACCATTTTTATGCAGATGATGCACAACTCTATCTTCCACTTGATGCTTGTTTTTGTGATGTTTTTGTTGTTTGTTTGTGTTTTTCTGTTCTTGTAAGTTATGGATGGCACAGAAATGAGGCTAAAACAGAATGCCTAATATTTGGCTCTATTATACCGTCCTCATATGTGTTAACCGGTCTAGGTCTTATTGTCTCAAATCTGCATAAGCAAGTAAGAAACCTGGGAGTGGTCTTCGATTCAGAGCTTAAATTTTATAAGCAAGTGAACTCTGTGGTAAAGTTGGGATTATCTTCAGTTAAGAAATATCGCAAAAATAAAAACAATTCTGTCTTTGATGATTTGAGGCGTGTTATAAATGCTTTTATTATGTCAAGACTGGATTACTGTAATTCGTTGTATTTAGGGATTTCCACTGTTCTGTTGAATCGTCTTCAAGTATTACAAAACGCAGCTATCAGACTGCTGACTGGGACCAAGAAACAGGTCAGTGTTTCCCCAGTGCTAGATTCGTTGCATTGGCTGCCGGTTAATTTTAGAGTTCAATTTAAAGTTTTACTTTATGTTTTTAAAGCTTTGCATGGTCTAGCACCTGAATATATTTTGGACATGATCCAGTTTTATTCTCTGACACAGCCATTGAGGTCATCTCAGAAATGTTTATTAAAGGTCCCTTAATCCCGCTTAAAGTCAAAAGGAGATTGTGCCTTTTCGATTGCGGCAACTCGCCTCTTGAATGACCTGCCACTGGAAATGAGATGTTGTACATCATTAGGTCATTTTAAAACACTTTTAAGAGGGCACTTACTTGCCCGGGCATTTGATGTGAGATAGTTGGTGTATATCTGATGGTCTTGTTTGTTTATGTCATGTTATTTTATGTTCTTGCTGTTTTAGTTTTGGTTATATGTTGTTTTATTGGAAAGCACTTTGGCTAACATGAGTTGCTTTTAAATGTGGTATACAAATAATAAACAAACAAAAATCAAACAAGCTGATAATAAACAACCTTCTCCAAGATCTTATTCATAAAGGGCAATTTAGAAATGGGTCTGATTTTTATTAAATCCTGTGAATCCAGGTTTATTTCCTTTAAAACAGGTTCAATAACAGCATGCTTAAACTCTGACGGTACAATGCCATAAAATAAACTACTATTAATAACTGATAGAATAAGAGGACCAATAATGTTTACAACTTCCTTAAACATTTGTGAAGGAAAAACATCATAAAATGAGGTTGGCAGCTTTAAATGCATGATGATATCCTTCAGCTGATCTAGAGAAATCAATTCAAATGTACTCAAACAATGAGAAGAATTTACTGCATCAATTACAACATGTCCTACTGATAAAATGTTAATGCGTATAAGAGCAACCTTCTCAATGAAATATTTAAAAAAAAAACTTCACACAAGTCTTTAGATGGAGTAGAGAAGATATTAATAGACAGACTTAACACCTTATTTCTGGTAGCAAACAATACCTTCAGGTTATTTGTAGATATATACAGCAGATGGAACATCCAATTATAAAAACTCATAAAACTCAAGGAAATACTTTATTAAAAGGAAATAATTTAACTTCAAAACTCTTGAAACTATCAGTTGGCAACAACTTGCACTTAATCAGGGCTGAACGATTAATTGCATTTGCAATAATATCGCGATATGAAAAAAAATATATATATTAAATCGCAGAGGCTGCGATTACACTCGGTCATGTGACATGCGAGAGAAAAGAGGTGTGTTCGACTGGACTTGAAGTTGTGTATGACATCAAAGTATGGCGAGAAAAGGCATATGGAGACGTCCGCTCTCTTATACAGTAGCCAGCAGCATGAGACTCAGTCCAGCTGCTCTGCTTGTATCATTGGTTCTCTTTTAGCAGTTCAGTCAATGTACTGTTAGGAGTAACTGAATAACTTGGGATATTGGTTTATTTCGCATCAGAGGGAGTGTAAGGCACGTTTATAAACCAAATAACTTACTGGAGACGCAAACCATTTCAAATGATTCAGTTCGATTTAATGAACTGCTTCGTCCGGTTCACTAAGAAGATCTGGTTAAATAGAAAGATTTGATTCGCAATCCAGACATCACTAGACAAAACAAAACCAATAAAACACATTACAAACGAGGCATTTGTTGCATCCAGTGGGGCCATAATTACTGATTATAATGACTTATACTGTCTTTTTACACGTTGCGTTGTGCATCTGAGAAACAACAAGCCTACTCTACTGCTCAAAACTTGCGTTTGAATCATCATTGGCAAATTGTTTAAATATAAAAAATGTACTTACATGCTGTGAGTCAGAAGCGCCAGACTGTCCGTGCAAAGTTTGAACTGCCCAACTTTATAGAAACAGCCATTGTGCCACAGACGCATTAGAGGCTATTGGTTCAGGCAATAGGCCTCATCCTCCATAAAATGCGCAGCACACATCTGAATATTTGGGTTGGACTGTCCTGGAACAGTGTTGAAATACAACTTAACTACTGATTTCTAGTCATTTATTGTTTTTTGGAAGGCTGAACAAAGTAGTTTCGCTTTCACAACGAAACACACAGCGACTCCACAACATGGCAGCGGCTAAAAGTTACACCTTCTTTTATTTGCGTGAACATTTGGGTGTTATGCAAATCTTCCCACAAAGTGATGTGAGGGCTTGTTAGGACAAGCCGTTTTGGGGGGCATGGTTGACTTAACTTTTATAAAGAATATCTCTTTGGATTTGAGACTTTAGTCTTTGCAGCTTTACAGATCTTCTTTATGCACCAAGAGCTTGTAACACTTTAAAGGAAAGGAAAAATTTAAATCGCACCATATGACCCCTTTAAGTTGAGCTCATTTTATTGCTTGGGCTTAGTTGAGAGGACATCTTATATTAAGTCTACACAAATATATTTGAAAAACATTGAATGAACAATTATTTTCAAATAAATACAACAATTAGCTATGCAAATGTTGACTAAACTATTGAAAACTAATCCAGCCAACACAGATCATTCTGCACGTGCACGAGCCTTAGCGACTTTGCAGGAGAAACAGCGCCATCTTGTCAAGTTCACGAGTCAGGTAAGTGCCACTAAATAAATGTTATTTTTTAGACTAAATTTACTGACAAAAACATACAGCATGTTTTTGAGTGGATATTTAGAAGTTTTTTATAAGTAGTGTGTCAGAAGAAAAATTTATATTTAGGCTATGTTAAATATATGTCAAGTTCATGCGTAACGTTAAGTGGAACTGAATTTGTACTTGGACTGAATTTATCAATACTTGTATATTAAAAAAGGAGTAAACGTATTATTTAAAACTTATGTATTTATACACAAACGTACAACATATAAAAACCTCGAATAAGCGTTGTATGAATATGTCTGAGGGAAATGAGCTGTTTAAGTGAAGGGAACGTGGTCTTTCTTCTCGTTTAATCTATAAAACTTTTAATGTCAAAAGCTGTGTTACTATAATGAATTTTACATTTACATTTATGCATTTAGCAGACATTTTTATCTAAAGCGATTTACAGTGAATTCAGGCTATACATTTATTAATTAATTTATTTATTTTTAACAGTATGCAACTATGTATGTAAACAGTAATTTTAGGTTTAATTTTGGCGTGTTGTATGATATTTCTGTGTTTCCATGACGTTAAAAGATATGAAGAGATCTAGCGTGTCTCTCTTTTATAAGCCATTGATTCTTATCACGACGAAATGTGTAATGTGATGTTAAACCACAGTGATACGCTTATTTGAAGTTAACATGCGCATGTTGAATGGGATTTTGCATGTGCAAACTTTTGCAATTGTCCCGTGAAGTTAAAAGTCGACATTATAGTGACTCTTCGGAGAGGAGTTTGTTGTTTCGAACAAGAATAAACAACTGAATCCTTTCACAAGGCTGTTATCAAAGCAGACTTAGGGAACTCAGTCAGTTCCCTAGGTAGTGAATAAAGAGTGGTAAAGAGACCATGGCTTAGTAAACATTGGGACAATTGATCAGACAATTTGTAAAACGTCACCACTGGTATTTATCAACAACATGCAGGCATATTTTGATATTATTTTAATGCTGTTTAAGTTAGATTTATAATATGAAACGTGCATGTTCTGTTACAAATACTTGCAGCTAATGAACAGTCAACATCAATGCTCCCTGTGTTGTACAATGGATTGAGATTTTTTTGTGTGCCAAAAAAAAAAAAAAGGTTGCTACTTCTGTTTCATCACAAATTTTATTATTATGTTTTAAATTATTTAAAAGGCATCATTTCATTTCTTGAGATAAATTGTACTTTATTTCTCCATCAGGGTGTGGCCAAAGGTTTCATTGGTGTTTTCTCATAGTAACTCATAGGCCCCATTTACACTGCATGGTTCAAGTGACCCAATTCCGATTTTTTTCCTCTCATGTGGCACAGATCGGATATGACCGGTGAACTTGTAAGCAGGAAAAAAAACTCATGGATTCCGATTTTCTCAGATCGGATTCAGGCCTCATTCATATGTGGTAATAAATCGGATATGAATCAGATACATGCATTTGCGTGTGACATGTA
The DNA here is from genome assembly GCF_018340385.1 of Cyprinus carpio. NCBI lineage: Eukaryota > Metazoa > Chordata > Actinopteri > Cypriniformes > Cyprinidae > Cyprinus > Cyprinus carpio. The sequence continues at coordinate 3,887,688 of NC_056584.1, read as the reverse complement.
AGCAGACAAATCGGATATTCCCCAGAAAATGCGAGTCGTACGTCATTAAAAAAGTGACGTCAACTCAGGTGGACACCACCAACTGAGATCACATGACTTATACTGTAGGTGCGATGGAGGACGAAGGATACACACAGTGGAGCAATGCGGCGGTTTCATGTCTTTTAAGTCTTTGGGGCGAAGAGACAGTGCAGGCAAAAATGCAGGGTTGTTACAGAAATAAATCCATGTTTGAAGACATTTCACGAAATATGGGGAGGCACGGTTTAAGCACTTTTTTCTCCGCCGTACGAGACCAATGTTTTGCTGATTTTTTTGTTGACTTCAAAATATTGTGGAAAGCAAAACACTGTATAATTTTATTTGCATCTGCATCCATTGTATTTCATGCTGTTTTACTTCCTTTTCTGGGTCAGAACGTCTACCTTTGGTAGTTTCAGCAGTGTATAGTGTAAATGCAAAAATCGGATACGGGTCACTTTTAAAAGACGATGTAAGCAGGTCGTCAAAAAAATCGGATATAGTCAGAAAATCGGATTTGGTCATCAAGACCTGCAGTGTAAATGCAGCCATAGTAACTTCTTCCAACTTCTTCTCATATTAACTTCTTCCAAGGCTCCAAACACTGCCATGTGACCAGACTGCTCCACTGCAACTGCATAGTGTGTGTCTACTTTCAACACTAAGACTTAATGTAATATGTGTACAAGTTGAGAGTGTTTACTACAATTAAAATGTGCTTTATTGTTCTCAGTGGCATCTATGCTAATATAAGACTATCTCATTCTTATTCCAAGGCCACCAGATCCAGTCTGTATCCATATCAGATGGTAGATCAGGACCAAGAGGCGCCCTCGACAGCCCTGAATGTCAGTGGAGACCAGCACAACTAGATGAGCCCAAGAGACAGATCCCCTCCAAAGACCCCGTCACCTAGACAGCCACTGGGACAAGACCACAGGAACCAGACCAATCCTCTGCACAATCTGACCTGTGTTGCAGTCTGCAAATAAACTGCTGGATTCGTCTGGCCAGAGAAGAACGATGGAGTTTTGGTTCCTTCGACACATGATTTTTCTGTTTAATACTGTAAAGCTGCTTTGACACAATCTGTAGTGTAAAATGTAAATACAGTGACTGGATGTTACTTGACTCAGTTCAGTTGAACTGTAACACCTGGTTCATTTATTTTTTTCTGACTTCTGCCTCATTTTAAAGATGTAATTGTGAACTAGTAATATTTGTAAATGTATGTTTGCAAACATTTTGTTTAACTTTATTAGTCTTTTTTAAGTTAATTAGACAAATGTTTAAAATATTAGTTTTTTTTTTTTCAGTTGTGTTGCAAATGTAATGTTTGACAACTGGAGCAAAAGGGATTGTTTCTTTCAAAAGGCATAGTTCACCCAAAAATGGAAAGTTATAATCAGTATTATATGTTGTAATGTGTGTGTTTTATTGATTGATAGACACCAGACAATAATTTTCTTAAACTCAGTATAAAAAATTAGTTTCACAGCAATTTCTTATGATGCCCAAATAATAAATCTTAGTTGAGGTAACATATGAAACACATGGAGTGAATGGTTAAATTACACAATTTGCTGTAGTTTTCTAAATGTTTGACCAATTAAATAATTTTAATTGAATTGACTATAAAACTATTTCAGTAAAGGTTGAGCCAACTAAAAAATAAATTCAGGCAACACTTTGAAGACAGAAAAGAAATTGTGTGGTAACTTTCTGTGGTAGTTGTTAATAAATAATAATTAGTTAAAATGGCTTGAATGTTTAATTTTTTTTTTTTTACAGTGTAGCTCTCACACTACTTTGACACACACCGATCAGTCTAATCAGTGCTGCTTCAAGTCGAACACATCTAAAAGCAGTCTTCAGAGGAAGCATCAAATCGGCATGCTACAGTGTTGCCAAGTTCGCGGTTTGCAGAACCCCTCCATAAAACGTGTATTTTACCCCCTGGAATACCGTTGGACCCCCCTCGAAACGTGATTGGGCTAGTTTTAAGTAGCAATTGGGCCTGATTGTTTTTACTGTGTTTTGCCACTCACGTCCAGTGTAGACACGCTGTTTAATGTCGTTGGTGAGGAGGAAAGCCTGTGTGTGCCCTATGCCTTAGCGGACAACATGAAACCCACAATAAATAAATAAATAAAAGAGAGGATAATAATAACACAGCAGTTATTCTCTCTATGCTATTTTTCAATGTTTCAAGTGATGCAGATGTTTTTCCCGTTCGTTTTTTTTTTTTTATTATTATTATTATTATTTTTTTTTTTTTTTTTTTTTAAAAACATTCATTTTTCATAATGTTTAGTGGAATTTTTTGACACGACCAAAAAAGTTTGAGAACCACTGGTCTACAGTTAACAGACAGTGTATAAAAAGTACAAAGCACAAGTTTACATGTGTTTATTACAGTGATTTTGAATTACCTAAAGTAGTGTGGAAAAGCAACAGATTTGTTTTTATATTTCTGCAGTCTACTATAGTTTGTGTGATTTGTATGTTAATGTTTACACCAGGCTTATTTGTCAGTGCTTTATGTTGTCATAATTATTACATGCTTACAAGCTTGGAAGTTCAACAAATCAGTCAACTGTGATTGTAGTTGTTTAATAAAAATGTAATAAAAATCGCCTAATTTCATCGTAACATAGGCCAGGCCTACAGAAAAAACAAAACAAAAAAACATTTCTGTTTAATCTATCTAATATTGTGTTGGTCATACTATACAATGATTTTAAGCTCGTCTTTGTTGAATAATACAGAACATAAAGAGCTTAAAAAAAATTGCATATTAAATCGCAATCGTAATATTGTTACACACAAAAAAAAAAACGCAATTAGAATATTTTCCATTAGAAATTTTAATTAAAATTCTATTAAAAATAACAGCCAAGGGGTAGAAGTTCAAAAGTGGACTTGTATCAGCCTCATTTAACCATGTTTCAGTAATAAAAATGACAGTCAAGCCCATATGTAATATAGAAGTGGCTCAGAAGCGTCAGGGTCTTTCCCCTGGCGAGGTCGCCAAGCTGCGTCACACCACAGATCTTGCCCTCTGTGTCATGGAACAGAATGCTATTGCTATTGGCAGCACTTCCATCGAGACCTGGAAGGTCCAGGTCTGAGTCCAAACAACAAATGGGTCCTGGCCCATCCTTGTCTAAGGACCAATGATGGGCTCAGAAGACAAGTGTTGCAACTCACACCTCTCCCCTGCCTGTGGGTAGGGCTAAGAGGAGGTGTGCATCAATAGGTAAGAGGCAAGACCTAAGGGAGGAGATCCACACAAGGCGCTCTCAGCAATTCCGTCCGGACAAGAGTAAAACTTGAATATTTACTCACTTCCCTCTGAGGGTTTTCACACCTGCCCTCGTCTTCCGAATTCCGAATTCCACCAACTATCAAGCGATCCTGGCCAGGTCACTCATAAGGTGAGCTAATTTATATGTCGACCTGAGACACTCCATGACATTTGAGATCCCTGTGACCATTCTGCACATGTACTGAGCTTGTGTTCTTCTCTTGCTGAGTTGTTGAGTTACTCCACTCTTTGAATTCCGCTCTGCAGTTTTCATAGGTTGTCAGTGTAATGTACTCCCTAAGAGCCTAGGACTCCACTTCCGGAGCTCCATGTGTAGTCAAGGCTGCCCATATGAGCTTGGCAGCACTCCGCTCACTGTGGAATGGTGACCTATGAGCCTGCTGCTCCTGGATGGAGCATGTTCTCCTCTTAATCCGAGACCCAAGGACTCTGCTCCCAGAGCTTTGTGCACAGTGATACCAGGTTGTTAGGCCATCTTTTTGCCTCCCAGTTAGGCTGCTCCTGTAATCAAGCTTGGCAGTGTTCCCCTCATTCCAGAGGGTCACCTATGGCATGCCGCTCCCAGGATAATCGTCTGAGTCCACCTCTCATTTCTGAAAGCCAAATCCTCTGCTCTGTGGAGCTCCATGAGGCAACCATACCAGGTTGTTAGGTCACCTTTTGGCTCCTTGTTAGGCTGCTCTTATTGTTGAGCTTAACAGTGCTCCCCTCTCTCTAGAGGGCTACCTATGAGCATGCCACTCCCAAGGAGAGCATCTGAGTTCCCCTCTCATTTCAGAGAGTTGAGTCCTCCACTCTTTGGAGCTCTATGAGGCAGCCATACTAGTTGTAAGGCCATCTCTGCCTCCCTGTTAGACTGCTTTTATGGTTGAGCTGGCTCCCTTCATACTGGAGGGTTGTTTATGAGCATGCCACTCCCAGACTGAAACTGAGTTCCCCTCTCTTTTCTGAGGGTCGAATCCTCCACTCCCTGGAGCTCCATGAGGCAATCACACCAAATGGAATAAGATGACCGCCTAGGTGTTTGAGCCTGGCATTTCTCCCTTTATTACTGGGTCACTCTGAGCATGCTGCTTCCCGGAGCTCCCATCATGTGACTGCCCAAATGGCTTGATGGGTAACATTCAGGAATCGTGTTATGTGCAAGGTCAAGTATGTGAGTCCTTCACTTAAAAGTCGGGTACTCCACTCCCTAGAGGTCCATGATGCAGTTATACCAGGTGACTAGGCCTCTTCATGGCTTCTATAATATCACTAAGTGCTTTCTAAAATCCATATTTATGATAAGTGTGCATGCTGAGCATGCTGATAAAGGTCTCGCACGGCTAACTTCGTATCCTTTCTCTGAGTTGGTCAGACCCCGGTTCTCACATTGGGTCCCTCTGTAGATATGTATCCTTAATGATACCATAACAAATGGTTCCCATCTTATGGGAAGTCTCCATCTCAGGTAGAGTGGAGGTGCGTAGTGCCGGTTCCTTGCACTCGTCAGTGTTCTGAGACTCTGCCTCCTGAAGACAGGTAGATTGACTGATCTATTCAGCTAGACTGGCTGAAAATGATTAGTAAATGTTTATAAATATTTACAAAAGATGAATCGTTTCCACTTTAGATTGAGTACTGCAAAAAAAAAAAAAAGAAAAAAAAAAAAGAGTAATAAATCATTAGTTAATGAAAGTTATTATAAAGTTACCAATAAATGTAATTTTTGTAACTTGCAACTATGCGTTATGGTATATTAATACAATAGTTAGTTGGTAATGGTTACAATAGTTGGCATAAACAGCATAAAGAAAAGAAAGAAAAAAATCTGTTTTACAAATATACTTTGTAACAAATATAAAAATATAATTTAAATATAAGTTCTTCTTTCTTTATTTTATGGTGAAATTTGACCCATATATGTTTGTGATGTGTACAGGTCTAAATGTACATCAACAGCTGTTTTAGACTCTTATTGGTTGTAAGGAACATGCAATAACAATATGTTTTTAAACAGACAGTATGAAATTTAGACAGTATGAAACATAAGAGAGCAGATATGAGAGGGGCTGGGTTCTTCTTTATCTGAATATGAAGAGAATGCGGATTTATCTTCTGTTCCTTTATTTTGAGCTCCTCCTCTGCAGCAGAAATGCAAGAACAACCACATTCTACATTGTGAGGAAAGAAGGAAGATGTCTGTAATCTCCAGTAGATGCACATTTAGCGCCAACAGCTGCTAAGAATAGACACCCTAACTTTAAAGCGTTATCATTTTACTTTTCCCTTTCCTCCTCCTCCTTTTTTTTTTTTTTTTTTTTGGAAAGAAAAATCACAAATTAAATCACTTTAATAGTTGTTTCTCCTATGAAGCAATGAGATTAAATAGAGGGCAAATGGAGAAATTCATCCCCTACTTCAAAGAAGCTTTTCTTTTCCCCCAGATAAAGATCTCACTGTCTCAAAGTGAACACAGACATTTGTCATTTAATCTTCCAAAACCAAATGATACTACTATGCTGCCAATGGTAAAGGAATAGTTAACCTAAGTTTTTTTGTTTGTTTTTTTAAACTTAAAATGAAAATCTACCCATAACTCTTTCCTTTACCATGACAATTCAGAGTGACTATGACCGTCAAACTCAAAATAAAACATAATAAATGTACCCATACATTTAGTAATGCATACTAATTTAACATAATGTCTTATCCCCATTACTCATATTTGTTCATATTCAACTGTTTTTATTATATTGTTGTCTCAAGTTTAGGGCTCTTGACTCTTTGTCTGACAATGGCAGATGAGAGAAGCATATGAAATTTTGAAAAAACACTCATTATTTTTGCAGTTCAGTTTGGTGCCACATGAGCTGCAGAAATGACACGCTTATTTGCCTCATGCAAAACATGCTGCAACAAAATAACACAGTACACAGAATCGCATCATCTAACCAGAATAAACTCACAGCTCAGAGCTTGAGAATGGTGCACATTAGCATTCACGACACCTCTCTAGGTGTTAAAACAAAATTCATAATTTGTCTCATAGAGAACACTGTGTGTTTTGCATTTACATAAACTATTATATTCTCGACAAAAAGAAAGTCATGGCGTGACCACCTACGTGATATCTGCCACTTCTAGAATTCTCCGTTTCAAGTGTAATAGAATACATATATCAGGCCTAGAGATTTCCTTGTCTTTTTAGTCTCCTAAAGTTATCATCATTGGTTCATTGCCTTCATTGTCAAAGTGACTCATTGTATTCTAACCATCTGCTCCACTTTGTCATGTTAACTTTTTTGGCATCATCACTCCAACATTTTGCCTTTGTGACAAGTCTATGACTGCTTCAAGAGAAGTTTGTTTTGCTGTAGGGCATTATTATGGATTTTTGGGCTTTTAAGCAAGGAACAACATCATGGAAAACATATTTTATGCTCTATTGTGTAGGTTATGAAAAACAGTAAACACCACAGTCTTTTAAAACCTGGTTGACTTTGCAAACGGGCTGTAACACAATTTGCAGAACTGCAAATTGTGCATTTGAAGACATGACCGACTTGTTTTGCTAAATCACAAGGTGATACAGTCCTTGCTCCCTACTGTGAGGTCCAGACTAGCTACAAAACCCTTGGATATGTGGGCCTTATATCACTGCTGGAGGGTGAGCCACCTGCCATGTTTAGTGGAGTGTTCCAGCATTGCATGGGGTATTAGAATGACTCGCGTGTGATTCAGACATGGACCAGCAGGCAAAGTGCACACAGCATGTCCCCATTCAGCATTCAGACCAGAGTCTATCGTACTAACTACTCATTTATGAGTGATAAAGCTGGAAATATATATATATATATATATATATATATATATATATATATATATATATATATATATATATATATATATATTGTGACGCGTGTCCCGAGCACTCAACAGCGTCGCCCTGGCAACAGTGCAGGCACACCTGCGCCTACTCATCACGGGCTGAGCGGCCACACCTGCGTGCCATCAGCCGCTGCTTATTTAAACCCTGCAAGCGGGCACAGAGGTGAGAAATGTCTCCACGACAGCCGGCTAACATTGTCTTTTCCTCTTCCCCTAGAAAGCAGCGTGTGACCGCCAGCCCCAACGCCATGGGGAGAGCATGGACCCACACTGCACTAGAAGCACTTCCTAGACAAGACGCCGAGCACCGAACACCCAAACCACCTCACCGCACCGCCTTTTCAGTTAATAAAATCCACCCTTCGGGGAACTTACCCTCATCCTCGTGTCGTGTCCTACTTCACCCCGCCACAATATATATATATATATATATATATATATATATATATATATATATACTAAACTTTGACAAAAAGTAGTATTTTAGAATGTCTAAGGATAAAAGTTCATTATTTTCCATAATGTAATGATAAAAATTAAACTTTCATATATTTTAGATTCATTGCACACCAACTGAAATATTTCAGGTCTTTTATTGTTTTAATACTGATGATTTTGGCATACAGCTCATGAAAACCCAAAATTCCTATCTCAAAAAATTAGCATATTTCATCCGACCAATAAAAGAAAAGTGTTTTTAATACAAAAAAAGTCAACCTTCAAATAATTATGTTCAGTTATGCACTCAATACTTGGTCGGGAATCCTTTTGCAGAAATGACTGCTTCAATGCGGCGTGGCATGGAGGCAATCAGCCTGTGGCACTGCTGAGGTGTTATGGAGGCCCAGGATGCGTCGATAGCGGCCGTTCATAAGTCGTTGAAATGTGGCTGGTGTGTTTCGTAAACCAAAACTCATAACAGAGTAGGAATACAAACCAGATGGTGTTATGAAGGCTGAAACCTCCTGACACCTACGATTTGGTGTAGAAAGTAAATAATTCAGGTCTGACACCTGCTGAACAACCCTATAGGGACCTGTGTATTTTGCCAGGAAAGGGGAATTGGCTATCGGCAATAATGCCAAAACCTGATCACCAGGACTGAACACCCTTGGCTCAGCCCGACGGTCATACCAACTCTTCATTTTCTGTTGGGCTTTAGTCAGGTTGTCAGTCGCCATCTCACAGGCTAAAAACAATCTACGACGAAAACCATTAACATAGTCCAACAAGTTAACAGGAGACTCAGGACACTTCAGCTCCCCCTGCAAAACTGCCAGAGGCCCACGAACTCTATGGCCAAAGACCAAATCATTAGGTGAGAATCCTGTGCTCTCCTGGGTTACCTCTCATGCCGCTAACATTAGCCATGGGAGCCCTTCCTCCCAGTCTCTGTTAAGCTTAACACAATAACCCCTGAGAAGCGGCTTCAATGTCTGATGAAAACGCTCCAGAGCACCTTGGCTCTGGGCGTGATAAGCGCTACTACACTGATGTTTCACACGCAACTGCTCAAGCACCTCTCTGAACATGCATGACGTAAAGTTAGAGCCTCTATCACTCTGTATAGTGTGAGGGATACCAAAGATGGAAATAAACTGTGAAAGGGCTTTCACCACAGATCTAGTAGAGATTGTACGCTGCAGGGTATCGGGTAGACTGACACATCACCATCAGCATGTAAACACACCCTGACTTAGATGGAGGCAATGGTCCTACACAATCAATTAACAAATGTTCAAATGGTTTCCCTATAGCTGGAATAGGGTAAAGTATAGCTGGCTTTAACAACTGATTAGGCTTCCCCGTTAACTGGCATACATGACACGTCTTAATGAAGCATGCCACCTCCTTCTTTAGGCGAGGCCGGTCATAGGTCTTTCTTACCCCCAAGTGCCCAGCTACATCCCCATGAGCTGTCTGTAGGACCAATTCTCTAAACTTAAATGGCACTACCACTTGAAACACTGGGTCCTCGACCCCTTCATCAGTGTGAGAAGACCACTTCCGGATCAACAAGCCCTCCTGAACAAAATAACCCCTTGCTGCATTGCGCAACTCCTCAGGTGGCAACACCCCAATGAACAGATCTTTTAATGTTGCATCCTCCTTTGAGCTGCAACAAAATCACTATGGGAGAGAGAAGGTGGTAGATTAGGTAAAACAACAGACTTTAACTCCCTAGTCTGAGAAACATTATTAGCGGCTCGGCTCATAGCCCGTGTCACTGCACAAGCTGTAAAGACAGACAAATTCTGACGATTAACATCACTGTCAGCTGGAATAGAGGGAATATTCTTAACAATTACAGGGGGTGAGAGAAGGTGGTAGATTAGGTAAAACAACAGACTTTAACTCCCTAGTCTGAGAAACATTATTAGCGGCTCGGCTCATAGCCCGTGTCACTGCACAAGCTGTAAAGACAGACAAATTCTGACGATTAACATCACTGTCAGCTGGAATAGAGGGAATATTCTTAACAATTACAGGGGGCGGTATATCACGCCAGACACGCTCTCCAGCCAGGTTGTTGCCCAAGAGGAGATGGATGCCCTCGACAGGTAAGGAAGGGCGGACTGCTATGGCTACTTCCCCCTGTACCAAATCAGACTGCAGATAAATCCTGTGCAATGGAACAGAGACAGCCTGTAACCCAATCCCCCAGACTAAAACATTGTTCCCAGTGTTCGAGTCAGTAGAAAAAGGCAAAACAGACTCCAAGATAAAAGTCTCAGACGCCCCTGTGGCCCTAAGTATTTTAACTGGCACCTGGATGGAACTACCCACCAGTGAAACTAAGCCATCTGTAACAAAAGGAAAGTAGCCACTTCCACCCGTTTCAACTAAATCAGCCCTACCGTTGCTCTCACTAGCCCCAACAGAGCTCAGGCCTGATAGCTGAGATGAAGTCACAACCCCCAGGTTTAGCCTCAGTCCCAGCCACCAAAACTTTAGAAGGTATACCTGACTCAGATACAGCAAGTGTGAGCCCCCTAACAACATCAGTACACTTTCTCTGACTTTTCCCCTTTAAAACAGGACAGTCTTTCTTCCAGTGCCCCTTGTCCAAGCAGTATCGACACACATCAGCATCCTTCTTAGCTTGACTGGCAGGTGTAAAAGCAGAAAACATAGAATCTCTGCGAAGACTCACAGCGCCCTTGTGTGACTGATTAGCATGTGAATCTATTCTACTCTGAGTAGGTGACCCAAATGAACCTAATGAAGAAGACTCCAAAACTCTATTGAAACATCCAAAATGCTGTTCCTGATAAACCTTACCTGTATTGTTTTCCTTTAAACTATACTTATGTGTCAAAACGGAATCGTCAGCCACGACTGCGGCTTCCACTGCGGTTTTCATCTTATTCTCAGATATATGTGTAGCGATATGCTCAGGAAGGATGTTTCTAAACTGTTCTAAAACAATCAAGTTAGACAACTCTTTAAAAGTAGCGACCCCCACTGCAGAGCACCAACGATTAAAGTGGCTATTCAGCTCTCTCGCTACCTCTGTATACGTCTGTTTGTCTCCCTTTCTCCAGCTGCGAAACTGCAAACGATAAGCTTCAGGAACTAATTCGTAAATTTTAAGCACTGCCTCTTTTACTTTTACATAGTTTTTTTCTGTCTGGCACAGGCAGCGCAATAAACGCTTCTTGTGCTCCACCTACAAGAACACTTTGGAGTAACAAAGTTCTCTCAGAGTCAGACCAGTCACGGTCATCAGCCACACTCTCAAATAAAGAAAATAAAATATCTGGATCTCTCTCATTGAACTTCGGAAGCAACCTAACCATGTTAGATATATCAGGGGGACGCACAAACCCCCTAGGAGCAGTACCCTCACCCCCATCAAATGAAAGCCTACCTTCAGCGACCAGTCTCAGTCGTTCTAAAGCCACATCACGTTCACTTTTTATTCTTTCCATTTCTAATTGACGGTCAGCTTCCCTTTCGTTCCGCTCTGCCTCATGTTGAGCTTCTCTCTCTCGATGTTCAGCTTCCCTTTCTTTCTGTTGCATTTCTGTTAACACTTTCTGTTGCTCAAACGTAAGTGACATTTTGGAAAAACTAGGTCGAAAGAGGTGTCGACGTTGCTTCTCCTAGCTCTAACTCCTCCATAATTAGAGATGCAGGTGATGAAAGAATATTCCTGACAACCAATTCCACCTGAACTGACACTTTTATCTGGGCCAATTTCGCTGTTCTGGGTAAACCTAAGTCAAAGTTATAATGTTCGCAAACTTGACACAACTGATCCTTTGTCAAACTATTCAAAACCTCCACAGATGGAGCTACAAAAAAATCCTCCAAACTAGCCATACAAATGGAAAGAGTTCTACAGCATACAATCTTTATAGATACCAAAGAAAAACAAGCTCACCTTTTGCAATGCAAATGTGGCCACTACACTGCACATCAAGACGAGACAAACGGAACTGCCCTGTAAAAAAAAAAAACCAGCGATCCTCTTCATGCATACCCCAAGGACAGAGATTTTTATTACACAATATCAGCAGCGCCTAAACTCCCCCGACAAAATGCCGTTAAAGCAGGCCTCCACGACTGTGCCCTGTGCCCAGGATAGCACAAAAACAATAAACTAAAATAACAAAACAAAATAACAAACAAGCCATTAACGCTTGATGGGCACTCGCAAAGCTCTGATAATTATGTTATCCAGAACTTTATCAATAAACTTAATCTTCTAAATGCGCAGTGCAGACCCACACTTACCAAACAATAGCGCACCGCCGATTCTTCAACTTGGCTCACTTCAAAAACAGCCCAGGCACAAATTAACAAAATATTCTCCTCCTCTCACGCACCCACAACGAAAAAACAACAACAACAACAATAAAATTCTAAACCCAATTAATTTTTAAACAAATCCACATGTGTCTTCCCAATGATTCAAAACAACACGCTCGGTTCAATAAACTGTATCGGATCTTCACAAGATCCATATACAGCGCTTTCCAAATCAAACGCAATGAAACAAAACGGATTTACTATATTAAAGCTTTGAACACCTAGGCTAATCAAAACCTAGTGATAAGCATTAAAGAAAAGAAAAAATATATTTACCAATGTCGTTTCAGATCTCGGACGAGCCCCCAATCTGTTACATCCTGCCTATTCTAGGCTATGTAAACAGAGAGGGAAGACCACGCGGATTGTTCATATAAAGAAATATATTTATTAAAGATAAAGAATGAGCAACGTAAATTAAATAAAGTCAGTATATATGTTAGATTAAGAAATTAAAATGTATGCAACCATAGATATGAGGTGTCGTGCAGAAGGAAACAAAAACGTCAAAACGGTGCAGGAGAGAAGGGGAAGTGGTGGCCGTCCTCAACCAGGTCTGGAGAGATTTTTAAAGCCCCAGATACTAAAAGAAATCACTGGAGGTAATGGCAAGAGATTCTGGAGGAAATCGAAAGAGCTGTGCTACATAACTTTTAGGGGAGACGCAATGAACAGGAAAAAGCAAAGAGAAGGAGCCCGGCAGGTCCGTGACAATAGTATCTTGAAAATCTCTGCAGCTCATCAAAAATAAAAATGGGCCATCTTGATTGCAAATCAAGATTGAATTTGTCCATCTTGTAAAAGCACTGTCATTACCCTCGTTTATCCCATTGTCTGTCTCTACATATTTTGGCAAGTATTCAGATTTTGGCTTGCACTTATGTAAATGAAGCTGAATTTTTTTCCCATGTAATGCATCAGTTATGGTCCTGCACTGGCTAAACACTGAGCAATAAACTGGGTAAACAGAATGTATTTTGACATTAAAAAAAAAATAAAAAATAAAAAATCTTGCAAACATGAGTAAACTTAAAGAAGTTTACTTAAAGTGAAATTAAATCAATTAGATGACCATCGAGACAATGCCACAGGAACCAGATAAATCCTCTGCACAATCTGACCTGTGTTGCAGACTGGAATTAAACCATGCCATGCTGGTTTCGTCTGACCAGAGTAGAACTTGCTGAGCGTTAACATGTATCATGATGCCTGTCTTAGGTATAAAAATAGTATAATGAATAATTGGTCGTATAATGGACCAAATTAGTCATTGTGATATCTAATCACCCTATAGAACATTATAATTTTAGTTAGGTTACCCCTAGCCAAACGTTTCATACACTATGGAGCAGCTAGAAGCTTATCTTCCTTATATAACAGTTTAATACTGAACCAATTGTATACAGTGTTTGCATATATACAATGAAATACATGTCCTCAAGGATGCATTTACCACTTTTTCAGAAGAACTCCTTTGATGAAACAAAACCTGAGAATTTCTGAAAAGAACGGATCAATGTTAAATACCAAAGTGACAGTAACCCTGAGCCATATCTCATGACAGGTGGCCACAACAATGACAAGCATTGTAGCTAAGTGCAACACCACTGTCAGAGGAGAGCTTGCTATAAAACTTTCTTGTTTCCTAGCATGAACTTTCTTGTTTCCTAGCATAAATATGTAGTAGCATCCAGTTTTGATTAAAGGCCCTTCTGTGCTAAACCATTAAAAAGGCCAGATTAGTGGCACCAGGGAAGAAGATAAGAAGCACTCCAAAGTAAGATTATGTCAGGAGTCAGGGTAGCCCAGAGCGTGCACATTTGCAACACTTTCGTCCTGTGGCAAGTACAGTCGTGGCCAAAAGTTTTGAGAATTACATAAATATTAGTTTTCAAAAAGTTTGCTGCTAAACTGCTTTTAGATCTTTGTTTCAGTCGTTTCTGTGATGTACTGAAATATAATTACAAGCACTTCATACGTTTCAAAGGCTTTTATCGACAATTACATGACATTTATGCAAAGAGTCAGTATTTGCAGTGTTGGCCCTTCCTTTTTCAGGACCACTGCAATTCGACTGGGCATGCTCTCAATCAACTTCTGGGCTAAATCCTGACTGATAGCAACCCATTCTTTCATAATAACTTCTTGGAGTTTGTCAGAATTAGTGGGTTTTTGTTTGTCCACCCGCCTCTTGAGGATTGACCACAAGTTCTCAATGGGATTAAGATCTGGGGGGTTTCCAGGCCATGGACCCAAAATTTCAACATTCTGGCCCCCGAGCCACTTAGTTATCACTTTTGCCTTATGGCACGGTGCTCCATCGTGCTGGAAAATGCATTGTTCTTCACCAAACTGTTGTTGGATTGTTGGAAGAAGTTGCTGTTGGAGGGTGTTTTGGTACCATTCTTTATTCATGGCTGTGTTTTTGGGCAGAATTGTGAGTGAGCCCACTCCCTTGGATGAGAAGCAACCCCACACATGAATGATGTCAGGATGCTTTACTGTTGGCATGACACAGGACTGATGGTAGCGCTCACCTTTTCTTCAAATCTACAAGCCTTTTTCCAGATGCCCCAAACAATCGGAAAGGGGCTTCATCGGAGAATATGACTTTGCCCCAGTCCTCAGCAGTCCATTCACTATACTTTCTGCAGAAGATCAATCTGTCCCTGATGTTTTTTTTGGAGAGAAGTGGCTTCTTTGCTGCCCTCCTTGACACCAGGCCATCTTCCAAAAGTCTTCGCCTCACTGTGCGTGCAGATGCGCTCACACCTGCCTGCTGCCATTCCTGAGCAAGCTCTGCACTGGTGGCACTCCGATCCCGCAGCTGAATCCTCTTTAGGAGAAGATCCTGGCGCTTGCTGGACTTTCTTGGATGCCCTGAAGCCTTCTTTACAAGAATTGAACCTCTTTCCTTGAAGTTCTTGATGAACCTATAAATTGTTGATTTAGGTACAATCTTAGTAGCCACAATATCCTTGCCTGTGAAGCCATTTTTATGCAATGCAATGATGGCTGCACGCGTTTCTTTGCAGGTCACCATGGTTAACAATGGAAGAACAATGATTTCAAGCTTCACCCTCCTTTTAACATGTCAAGTCTGCCATTCTAACCCAATCAGCCTGACATAATGATCTCCAGCCTTGTGCTCGTCAACATTCTCACCTGAGTTAACAAGATGATTACTGAAATGATCTCAGCAGGTCCTTTAATGACAGCAATGAAATGAAGTGGAAAGGTTTTTTTGGGATTAAGTTAATTTTCATGGCAAAGAATGACTATGCAATTCATCTGATCACTCTTCATAACATTCTGGAGTATATGCAAATTGCTATTATAAAAACTTAAGCAGCAACTTTTACAATTTCCAATATTTATGTAATTCTCAAAACTTTTGGCCACGACTGTAGTACCATCAAGCATTATTGGTAAGCAGCTGTAAGAAGAGCTCTGCAGAGGCTTCGTTCACTTCAGGTTGGTAACAGTGGGCTTCCCCCAAAACAGACTCCATAAACAAGAAGGCACTGGGGAGGGAAGGCACTGGACCGGCCAATTAATGGAGGCTTATGCCAGGAGGTATTGGAGCATGGAGCTGCAGCAGGATAAACCAGTACTGTTTTCAGCATTTTTTTTGTGTCTTCCAGCATGTTCCCACAGGTGTTTAGTGTCTCCAATAAACTAGGATATGCTATCTGGTTGCTAGGGTGTTGCCCATATTTTTAGCTAGTTCCTAAGGTGTTTGTTAAAGCTAAAGACTTGTGGGTGGGCTCCTTTAGCTTAGACTGGTAAGAAGCACCTTGAAACCAACCAGTGTGCATTACATGCATTACTTGTTTGGTTTCAAGGTGCTTCCTTAGTCTCTATGATATTGTGGTCATTCAGGTTCCTCTTTCAAGGTTGGTCTATAGTATTTTTCTAGGCCTATAGAAAAAGTAGTACTTTAAATGTAGCACTTCTCTCAACAAACTGCATGATTTGAGACATCATTCATATCTGTAGCAGAAGCAATGCATGTAAAATAGAACTTGACTCAGTGTAATAGATCGTTTCAAAGTGAAGCCACCAAGAATTGCATTTAGCCTTTATTTGAAAACATGCAAAGTGAAAATTCCTACTCTGATTTTTTTTGTCTTTTTTTTCTTGATTTGATTCTTGATTTGCTTAAATCAGTTACACTAAGTGTGAAAAGTAATAACATAAACACCACTAATTATGCATCAAATCAACATTGGACTTACAGTTACATCGTACACTTGGAAATGATGCAATCATGTCAATTAAAATCAAACTAAATATCTACAGAGTTTGAAAGGCAGTAGTGTTTCACAGAAGTGTTTCAAGCGTAATATATTTTAACACTGACTCTAAAAAGGAGATAAGCCTGTTTTAGCAACACGTCTGCAAATCTCTCCATCAAGATGCATCAAGAGACGAAAGAACCTCTTTTCACAAGTTACATTTATAGAGCTTAGTGTAAATCTTGTAAAAGTTTTCATTCTGATGTAAAAGGTACAATCAATGCCGAGAAGATTTTTCACAGTCGAAGACCAAGCCAAGCAATTATGAAGTAGCAATAAAACTGGGCGAAAAAAGTGTGATATGGAGGCCTCATCTATCATCATAGTAAGAGAGCTTACCCTCTCTAATCTTTCCACTGACTTCACAAGGTGTCAAAGTTACAGCAAACATGTCTCCATGACAGGAAAATTAATTGGCACAGGGAAAAGAAAACATGCAGGAAAGGTACAGGTCTGCTCATAGGTTTACCAATCCCTTGCAGAATATGTAAAATGTTAATTTTAACAAAATAAGAGGGATCATAAATATTGCTTTTTCTCAACACTGTTTTGAATATGCTGTTGCACATTACAAATGTGTACATGTAGGGGGATGGAAACTTCTGAATAGGATGTGTACATTTTCTAACTTTTAAAGATATATTTGCAGACAGAAAGATATGTCTTTCTACACTGGCAACAACTCGATATGTTGCAGTGATATTTATCATTTCAAGATAATGTCTCTTAAATGGACTAATTTTTTGAAGTCACATTAAAAGTGTATTGTTTTAATATAAGGATTTTAAGGTTTAAGGTTACTAGCATTATGATAGCTTGTTTCTATCTTGTTTAACAAGTTGCTAGCATGTTTCTAGCACGATTAACAAGTTATTAACATGTTAAAATGATTCTAACATGAGTAGCACGTTACTAGCATGTTTCTAGCATTATTAACATGTTACTAGCATGATTTTAGCATGATAAATAAATTAGCATGTTGTTAACATGATTAGCAAGTGACTTGCATGTTGTTAGCATTATTCTAGCATGATTAGCATGTTACTATCATAATGCTAGTATGTTTCTAGCATGATTAGCAAGCAAGTGACTAGCATGTCACAAGCATTATTAGCAAGTGACTAGCATGTTGTTAGCATGATTAGCAAGTGACTAGCATGTCATTAGCATTACTAGCAAGTTACTAGCATGTCGTTAGCATGCTTCTAGCATGCTGCTGGCATGATTAGCAAGTGACTAGCATGTTGCTATCATGATTAACAAGTGACTATCATGTTGCTGGCTTGACTAGCAAATTATTAGTATGTTGCAAGCACAGTTAGCAAGTTACTAGCATGTCATTAACATGTCTCTAGCATGATTAGCATGTTGCTAGCATGTTTCTAGCATGTTGCTAGCATGTTTCTAGCATGATTAACAAGTTACTAGCATGTTGCTAGCATTATTAGCAAATTACTAGCATTTTGTTAACATGTTTCTAGCATGATTAACAAGTTACTAGCTTGATGTTTGCATAATTAGCATGTTACTACCATGATTCTAACATGATTTGTATGTCACTAGCATGTTTCTAACATGATTAGCACGTTACTACATATTAAACCACATATTACACAACATTTCACCACAAAATAATTAAGGCAATAAAATAATTAAGATGAAAATGTTTTAAAACCTTTCCAGTTTGTAAGTTCTCTCATAATCCATTACAGTTTACAAAACAATCGTAGCAAAATGGCAGCAGCTGGGTTTGTATGAAATGAGAGTGAGTCCGCGATACCAGGATGACATAATTAAACAATTGTACACCATTTTGAATCGAGTTTTAATATTTTATTAGCTAAACAACGAAAAGCTTCCACCAAGAACAAAAATAGTTCAAGCAAGACTACAGAGCCGACTGCTGTTACCAGGATGAGCCTGTGTTATTAGCTTTTACAGGTTATTATCCAGGGATAACATACCTCAGAATGTCGCGACTGACCAATCAGAATCAAGTATTCCACAGAGCTGTGTAATAAGCTTTGCTATAGCACTAGACAGCTTAAATACACCATAAGTCTTACTGTATAAGTTTTAACCCCTTCCATGAAAGTCTATGGGATTTTAGGTGGTTTTGATAGTCTGGTTTACGAAAACCGTAAGCCGGATCAGTTAGAAAAGATATAGCAACCCGAGTCAGACCAGCCTGAAGGTCTGACCCGAGTTTGGCCAACTTAATAATGACGGGAAAAAAATAGTGATGACAGCAATCTTGTTTTGGAGGAGTCAAGAGTCTGGTTAACACCCAAAATGAAACACCCCAAATAAATTATTTATTTTGATTTTGGGATGTAAAATATGACCTTGACATGTTTTTGCTCTGGTAATTCTCATAGACGTATGAAATATATGTTTGTAAGTATATATTTATTTCATGCAAGGTCAACCATGCAATTTTGCTCTCTAAAATGAGCTTCTTATGTCATGCTCAAACACCATACTACGCCATCAAATTATACCACAAATATGTGAAAATGTATGTTTTACTTTTCGGAGCTGCTGCCTGAAATGCCATCATATCTTATTCACACAGCAGAACAAAACTACAGAAAAATCTCATTAAACATGATATCTTGTGATCCCATGTGATTCAAGTGAACAATAACCTGTAATTAAGTTGCAACCCAAATGAAGTCTTACAGTTGAAGAGATTAATTAAGCTGGTGTTCTAGTTAATTTATCACTGTCACTGTTTTCATTCTGTCTTGTAATAATTCTTCACAAAGAAGCCTGTATTTTGAATTGATGCAACGATATTGCCGGTGACCATTTATGATTCCAACTGGATATAAACAAAGATCAACATTTACTGATGTCATTGTATGCATTTAAATGAGGAATCATATATGTACAACATGACAACAGTATGAACAGACTTGCTGAAAATGACTGAAAACAAGAAATGTTTTTATTTTATTTATTTTTATTATTATTAATTTATTTATTATTATTTTTTTTTTTTTTTTTTTGATGAATGTAGGTTTTTCAATGGGTGATGGAATGAATGTGGCTAAAGGTCAATACGGTATAATGCCAATACATACATAATATAGGACATAATATAGAAAACAAATCACATTCACCTAAAATTGTTAAAATCAAATGTATAAATTCATTATCCATTGACATGGTTATTGGTATAGTTCTCTCACATTTTTGAATTAATTTCAAAAATTCTTTAACTTCTATATTTATATGTAATTAGTGGATCTAAAAACCATTAATGATATAAATTACATTTACAGTATATCCACTTTTCTAATTATATGCAGGCTTCCACCCAACAGTGACAATATGTAAATTTGTTGTTTTATCATCACCAACAACATAAAGGTACATATGACATTGTGTTATATTTTGGGGAAGTTGTGGCCTACTGGTTAGAGAGTCAGACTCGTAACCCAAAGGTTGCAGGTTCGAGTCTCATACCGGCAGGGATTGTAGGTGGGGGAGTGAATGTACAGCGCTCTCTCTCAAACACTTTTTGAAAGACATACTTGGATTTTTATGACAACAGAGAGTCTGGTCCTCGGTTTAAAGTCTCAGCCAAAATAAAGGTCTTTTTTTAACAGTATTGTATTCCCATCACTACACAGTGGCATTTTGACTCACATAGACTGCAAGGTGTGCACCCCCTGCTGGACCCACTTGAACATTTTCTAGCAGCAACCTAGTTTTCTCAAGAGGCCTCTCATCCAGGTACTGACCAGGCTGAACCATGCTTAGTTTTTTAGTGGAAGATCAGGTGAGTGATAGCTGTTGGCTTGTGAGTCTGTTTCAGAAAATGCATTGTTATTAAATGCTATAGAATCAGTCAGCCCAATTTGTGAACTGGTTATTAATTGAAAAGCACGGATTTAAAAGAATGATTCACTCAAAAATCAGTCATCACTATGGCTTTCACGCTACAAGTTTCACTCAACTCAAAAAGTAATGTCTAGCAAATTAAATATATTTGAGTAGAGAAAAACTGCAAAAATGTAGAATTACTACAGAAATTTCCATTTCTTTTCCATTCTTGAAAGCATAATTTAAGATTAAGCTTCTTGGCTTCTACAAGTTTGATTCTATTTGTCACTGATGGCGCAATTGGGACAATTTCATTGCTGTGTCAGCTGTATGCCATTCATCCTTTCAATTTCCCACAATGCACCTCAACTGGGGGTCAGCTGTAGTGAAATGGCTAAGATCTGCTCTGAGCAATGAAGTATGGCTCGCCCCTCTTCCGTGCAGTGGGAAGTCATTGTGCACATGTGCGATGGTTGTCGACCCCCTACTACAGTTTCACAACCCCAAAATACAAGACTGCAGAGCTATAAAGGGATACGTTATTTCAAGAAGATTAACAAAGCATTATGTCACATCAGTCATAATACATGCAATGAGCTGCTATCCTGCAAATGAATCATACCACTCTGATCTCATTTTGCTTTTAACACATTTTTTTAAAACCATAGCTGCTGGGTTAGCACAGACATTAGAGAGGATGTTATCAGGGCTCAAATTGAGGGGTGGGGGGGATGCAGGAGGATGGTATCTCCTGGTTGAAAAAAAATGACAACAAGCATCCCCTCAGTAAAACCACCATCCCCCCCTTACCATCCATTTTGGATTAATAATGTGTATTATGTAAAACTTATCATGCAAATGAAATGTTAAAATTATCTACTTAAGATAATTCATGAATAACGGTGATTGGCCAATCAGAACTCGTTTCTGTAACAACCTGTGAACAAGCTGAAGCAAGTTTTCACAAGTTTTCGCAAGTTTTCGCAAGTTTTCGCTTTGAATTTCATTAAAAAGAAGACAACAGAAAAGGTATGATTTTTCCTTCATTAGAATTTAAAAACATTCCCCTGACATAATGTTATTGTGCTGTATGTATCATCAACCTTGCAAAAACCAAAAAAAAAAAAAAAAAAAAAAAACACGTCTTGAGAGTCCAGAAGCATTCACTGCGCGATAAAGCCTATTAGAATACAGGAAAAATAATCTTATAATTCAAGCAATTAAAGAAAAAAATACCCATGTATGAGTTTTTATATATTTATTGCACAAGCAATGTACTTTTCTGAATATCAGTAGGCCTACATGCACGAGCACAATAGTGCATAGTAACACGGTGTTTGGTTCCTTGAATGAATCAGTTTTTGAACACATCAAGTGAGCCATTGATTCAATGGCCCATTCAGATGGACACTTTCCCTGCGTCCCAATGTGCATACTATCCAGCCTGTCTGCCCTAAATAGTCTTGAAAATTATTAATATCACACAGAATTTAGGATAGGTAGTATCCACATTGGGGCACAGGCATGTTACGTTTCTAATTGAATCATCCTTTTTGAAGATTCAATCATTAATTTATCAAAACAAAGGTCTTGCTGCCACCTACTGGTGGTTTTATTTTCATCATTATTTATCCATGACAGGCCTAAACCAGCCAAGGTTTCAGCACAAAAGCACATTTAGCAAAATATTATTTGATTATCAATATTGAACAAAATTCCTCCATTTCAGGCCCAAGAAGAAGAAGGAAAAAAAAAAAGCTAATAAATAATAGTTAATTTAATAAGGCTTATTTTTCATTAAATAAAAACCTTTTTACAAATTAGAGACATTTTGTAATCATTATGTAAAATTAGCTACAGGACCCACATAGCTCACCCCACCCTGAAAAAGAAATTGACCACACCATCCCCCCAACTGAATTGAGTACAGTTTTTTTTTTTTTGGGGGGGGGGGGGGTCCCTCTTTTTTTTTTTTTTTTTTTACAATTCGACCACTGGCTGTTATCCACTACTGAGTGCCATAGATTGGTAACAGTTCTTAGTATTTAAAATAAAGCAATACATGTCTGCTTTCATGAGTGCAGCAAATCTAGTTGCATCTGTGATTCAAAACATGCACAAAAAAGAATGTTGCTGAATTAAATAAGTTTTCATAAAGAAACCCACTTTTAAATATAATGTATGCTGAGAGGATTACATGTAATAATATTAAATTAATAAATTAATTTTGATTTGCCATTTTATAGATACTTGTCACAGTATGTGGTGAGATGAGGATCTACAGTATGTGCAGCTTTATTGAAGAAAAAAAAATGATAATGCACAAAGGCGGTAATCCAATGGAACCATCAAATTCCAAACAAAACAGCTTAGCAACAGACTGTCATGATCCGTTTCCTGTCTGGACTACAACTTCCATAAATCCCTTACCTTGAACTGAATATTGGTCTCACCTGTTTCCAATCAGGAGGACTATATAGGATGCACTTACACGCACTCACTTTGCTGATCATTGTTCAGCCTGTAGCATTCCCTAGTTACCGTGTATTACTTGTTACATGCCTTGCCTTGCCTTGCCTTGCCTTGCCTTGCCTTGCCTTGCCTTGACTTGCCTTGCCTTGCCTTGCCTTGCCTTGCCTTGCCTTGCCTTGCCTTGCCTTGCCTTGAATTGTTTTTGACCCTGGACTGTTCCTTGTTTTCTGATCGTTTCCTGCCTGCCCTTACCATTGCTTGTTTATTGGTTCACTCTTTTGTCTGCCCTGGATAATACCAGTTTGCTGCTGTTTGACCCTGACTGTTTTGACCACTCTTTGAATAAAGTCTGCATTTGGATCCTCAACTCCGTTGTCATGCTCACCACATTACAGAATGATCATCCATACCAAGATCCAGCTGCTTTTTGCGTGTTTCAAGGTCAGCCATGAATCTAGTGCCAAGATAACTGGGCTCTGTCAAGGTGAGTGGCCTATTGAGGATTATATTTCAGACTTTATTGAACTGGCCTATTTAACCCTCTGGAGTCTAAGGGTATTTTTGGGGGCTTGGGGAAGTTTTGTCATGCCCTGACATTTGTGCTTTTTTCAGTTTCTTATAAATATCTAAATGGCTAAAGTCTAATCTCACTGTAATCAGCACAAACTGGGCTATAATAATATGTGAGCAGCATGTATGTACATGATTGTGTTTTTGAGAAAAAAATGTTATGCGTGGTTAGTGTAAAACTAAAAATGTTAAATCACTTGAATAAGGCAATAAAACACATACAGAACATTGGTTCCCGTGAATTTTGAGAACTGGAGCTTGTAGCCTAGAATTTTTCTTTCTAAATGATGTGAAAATCATCTTGTTTACTCACTTACAGAAAACAATATATTGATTTAAATTTTCTAAGACACTTTTTGTTGGTAAAAGTCATATGCGAGTAGGAGTCAACTACCATGAATATCATTGTGATTCACACCTGAGAAGACAAAGGCCTGCATAATGAGCCTTTCAGTCAGCTGTGTCACTGATAGGTGAAGAGTTACAAGAAAGAATGTGAGGACAAAATAATTTTATGTTTGTAGTTTATTTAGAATATATTTAATTATCCCACAACATAATTTAATATTCACTTGTGAGTGCAGTTAAACAGTTTATTAGGAACAATCAAAGCTGACTTTCAAACTGAATTTTTTGCTCCAGTCACACAATCCTTCAGAAATCCTTTTAACAATCTTATTTTCTACAAAAAAACATTTATTGTTATTATTATCATTATTATTATTATTATTATTATTATTATTTATTATTATTATTGTTGAAAAGAGATGAGAATATTTTTTACAGGTTTTTTAGGGGGGATAAATTGAAAGAACAGCATTGTTTATGTTTGTTACAGTTACATTTATTTGTTACATTTATATTATTTACATCAAGCTTTTGAATGGTATAGTAGTGTATATTGTTATTGAAACTTCAAAATATTTCACTTGATTATACATTTAGTCAGGAATTATAGTTTGTAAAAAGTCTAACTAGTAAAATGTTTACACGTTATGTGAAAACTAGTACAAGTATATAAATAAATAAAAAGAGACTTACTCATGTTTATGATCTCTGCTGAATAAAGTGCTTCATTCTTTTTTTCTGAAGAAATCCAAATCTCAAATCCTCAACCACATCACATCTTTTTGGGGTGAATTATGCCTTATTCCTCTCATCGCGAAGCAAACTGTAAAATAAAAAAAACTTGAAGAATAATCTCGCTGCGTTGTCTTCTGTTGTGTGGGTGTATTCAAGCCGCTCGCTTCAGTGAAACATTAGATTCTGAATAGCGTGTTCAGCGCGGGAGCGTAGTCGCATTAGAAGATAATTAAGGGAGACGTGAAAAACGGACATCGCGTTGTTTTCATATTGATTACTTTATCACAGAATATTTGTTTTCAGAACTTGTTTAGTTTAAAAGAAGACATGTCAGGCTTTCTATATATATATCTCTCTCATGTCTCTTCGTTGAGTATTCACTGAGTTACAGTTCATTTTAATGACGTGTTTGTAAATGAAGATCACTTGTTTGTTATCTTTATTTTATAAGTGCACAAAGTTTTGTTGTTATTATGTCTTTATACAAAACAAAGTAGACCCTTTACAGATTCGATTGATGTATTGCTCTTATCTGTACGATGAAAACTGAAAGTGTAATTTATGTTCTTTTCAGGGTTATTGTTGTGGTCTCTGTTAAGCCTTAATTGGCATTAAGACAAGTACACAGGAGTTATCACGCTGAGCTTCTTTACTAGCGAGTTCTTTACACACTATTCACAACGTTGGCTACCAGCCATACAACAGTGGATCATACCAACTACACGAACTGTATGGGGGCGTGCTGGACAGAACCACTCACTGCATATACTACATCCCCCTTCTTAAGCTATAAACAAAATATTAATCAGACATAAAGCAAGGAAAGTATGCTGAAAATATCACCAGTGTATAAAAATAAAACATTTGCTATGAACAAGCAATAGTAACACTAATCTAGCATACTTAAGTAAGCACATAATCCTTAAACCGTGCCGGTTGTCTGACGATACGTCCGGCTCTCGTGTATTCTGGACGTTGCACACTCCTTTTCATATCTTGAGGGGGCTCCATTTGAGCAAGATTTGGAACAGTGTCGTTGCTCAAGTCATTGTCAGTGTCCATGGAACAGTCAGGTTGTGAGTCACATTTGATTGACCTGTCGGGCCTGAGGTGCCGTCTGTTCCTGCGGTAAATTGTGCCCGATGATGTGACAACGTCGTATGAGCGGGGCTCTTCTCGGATACTGACAACTGTGGCTGGTTTCCATGCGTTTCTGATTCTCATATATACTCTCTGTCCCCCCTTGAAGGCTGGAAGTGGGGCTGCTGTTCTATCGTACCATCTTTTTTGCTGTGATTGAAGATGCTGCAGCGCTTCCTGGATGTGCGTAGGTATAAAAGGTTGCAGAATAGCTTTGCTGGCCGGTAAAGTGGAACGTAAGACTCTGCCCATAAGGATCTGGGCTGGGGAGTATTTTAGACCAGTGACAGGAGTGTTGCGGATAGTCAATAAAGCTAGGTGAGGTTCAGTGCCAGACTGAGCAGCAGTTTTCAGCATCGATTTGACAGTCTTTACGGCTCTCTCGGCCATGCCATTGGACTGAGGGAAATTTGGGCTGGAGTGTGTGATGTTGAAACCCCAGTCAAGAGCAAATCGAGCCATTTCAGCACTGGCAAAGGGTACATGATCTGCAATCAGGGTCTCAGGCACACCATGTCTTGCAAACACTGTTTTGAAATGTGCTATCAGTGAGGCTGACGTTTTGTCTGACAGCTTTAGGACTTCTGGATATTTAGAGAAATAGTCCACAATCAGAAGAAATGAACGTCCTTGTAAGTCAAAAATGTCAGCAGCTATTTTCTGCCAGGGTCCCGTTGGAACTGGATGTGAGATAAGTGGCTCCTTTTGATTTTCAGGACGACTCTCTTGACAGAAACTACAGGCTTCCACCATCTGACGTACGGCTTTAGTGAGTCCTGGCCAGTAGAAGCATGATCTGGCGTGTGCTAGAGACCGCTGTATACCCTGATGTGCAGCATGAAGTCGTTTTAGCACTTCTGGTCGCAGTGCACGAGGTACAATGATGCGATCATCTTTCATGAGTAGCTCATCATCTATGCTAATAGTGTGTCTGACTGGCCAGTAAGCTTGAGCAGCCAGTGGGACATTTTTCTTTCTGTCCGGCCATCCTTGCTCATGTAGCTGCTGTATCAGTTGAAGCTCAGGATCTGACTGTGTGGCTTGTTGAATCATATGCATGATGTTACCACAAGGTGATTCTCCATTCAGTGTGCATAGACGACTTTCTCTTCACTCAGGTCTAGACTCTCCGTTGCATCAGACTGGATGTATGCTCTGGACAGTGTGTCAGCGATATGCATCTGGTTGCCTGGAGTGTAAACAATGTGGATGTCATACCTTTGTAGCTGGAGCAGCATTCTTTGAAGGCGTGCTGGTGCTGCGCCTATGGGTTTGGAGAATATCGCCTCAAGTGGTTTGTGATCTGACTGAACTCTAATGGGTACACCATAAACATGCTGGTGGAACTTTCTCAAAGCGAATACTATGGCCAGTAGCTCTTTTTCTATCTGGGCATAGTTCTTTTCAGCGGCAGATAGTGCTCTCGAAGCATATGCAATTGCTTGCTGTTTCTGCATTAGAGCGGCCCCCAAGCCGTCTTTTGAGGCATCTGCCTGCACTTCTATCGGCTCCTTTGGGTCGAAATGTCCAAGGACAGGTGCAGTTGCTATGGCTGTTCTGAGTTTTTCAAGTGCTAACTGCTGTTCAGGATGCCATTGCCAGTCTATGTCTTTCCTTAGCAACAGTCTGAGTGGTGCAGTGAGGGTGGCTTCGTTGGGAATGTATTGCAACAGGTAGCGTGTCATACCTAGGAGACGTTGAAGGGCTTTTCTGTCAGTGGGAGGGGGAAATTGCAATATTGCTGAGACCTTGGACTCATCAGGCTTCACTCCCTCTATGGTGATTACGTGGCCTAGGTAAGTCACCTCATTGACCATATACTGCAACTTGTCTTTGTTGAATTTCACATTTAAACTCAATGCTCTGTTCATCACTTTCTCTAGGATGACATCATGCTCCGCTTTGGTGGATGCCACTATGATCATGTCATCAGCCACCATGAAAACACCTTCAATGTCCCCAAAGCTTTCTGAGTTCAAGCGCTGAAATACCTCGCTCGCTGACTTTATGCCAAAAGGCATGCGATGAAAACGGTACCTGCCCCACGGCGTGTTGAAAGCACAGAGATCTGCTGACTCCTCATCTAGTTGAATCTGCCAGTAGCCGTCCTTCTCATCCAGGATGGTGAACAACGTTTTGCCGGCTAGCTTACTCCGTATGTCCTCCAGATTGGGAATATTGTAGTGCTGGCGGAGTATGGCCTTGTTTAGGTCTCTGGGGTCCAGGCAGACTCTCAGTGCGCCGTTCTTCTTTTCTGTAATGCAGAGACTGCTAACCCATGCAGTAGGTTTAGACACTTTGCTTATGACACCCCTTTTCTCCAAGTCATCTAGTGTCTCTTTTAAGTCGGTCATGGACTGCATATGGTATCTTCCTGCAGCTGTGTATTTACCGGAGGAATGGACGGGTCAGTGTGAATATGGTGCAATCCTGGAAACTGGCCCAAACCTTGAAACACTGATGCATAGCGGCTGAGGAGCTCAGTCTTTGTGGTGGGTGATGATGGAATGCGAGAGCGTCTACTTTTCGTATGAGGTCCAACTGCACACATGCCTGTCTCCCCAGTAGGGCTATATCTGATGCTGTAGCCACAAAGAACATCATGTCAGTTGTTTTGTTTTTAGCATGCGCATGGAGTTTAACAACACCTTCTGGTTTAATGCGGGTGCCTCCATACGACACAAGCACTGTGTTTGTCTTTTGGATGTTCACAGAAACCTGAAGCTGATCAATGATTTTCTTTGGAATGACATTTGCTTCGGCGCCCGTGTCGAGCTTGAAGTTGACAACTGTGCCTGCTATACTCAGTTTTGTGTGCCAGCCTGTATCTGATGTGTTTGAGTGAACTACCGAACCCACAAACAGTGCGTCTATTCCAGATATCTCAGTATCTATGTCAAGCGCGTCCATTTTGGGTTTAGATTTGCACACTAGTGCGAAGTGGTTCTTTTTGCCACATTTTTTGCATACTTCATTATAGGCAGGGCACTGTCTTGGCATGTGAATGCGTCCGTATTTGCCACAATTTTTAGAATGTGCTCTAGTTGGCGCTGTCATTTGTTTGTGCACTGCTGGTTTATTTGATCTCCATTTAGGCTGCTGACCATTTTTTGTGACGGCATGCACAAATTGTGTTTCTGATGATGCTGCCATAGCTGTAACTTGTGCCCTCGTGACTTCTTTAGCTCTGCACATGTCAATGGCTTTTGAAAGGGTTAACTCAGTTATAGACAGCAACCGTTCATGAAGGCCAGAGTCTGTTATGCTGAAAACTATTTTGTCCCGTATCATGAGATCTTCAGTTCCTCCGAATTCGCATGTGCGTGCTTTGTTTCTTAGCTCAGTGAGAAATTTGTCTATGCCTGCTTGCTCAGAGAATGTGTGGGCCCAGAACTGATGTAGTTCAAAGACGGTATTCTTTCGTGGAGCACAGTATTTTCGCAGTGCTGCAAGGACCTCCGATAATTTTTTATCTCGTGAATCCTCGTATTCAATCTCGAGTGAGTTATAAATGTCTAGCGCCTCTTCTCCTATGCTATGCAGCAGTACAGCAATTTTTCTCGTCTCAGATTCATTCACTAGAGCTGAGGCAGTAAGATACAAATTAAATCTTTGTTCCCACTTACGCCAATTTTCAGCCAAGTTCCCCGTCAGGGACAAAGGTGGCGGCGGACGAAGCATTTCCATTTTGTCCGTCTTGTTAGCTCGTAGGGCTCGCAAGGAAAATCCGGCGATGCAGCTGTTCGTCACTGTTTTAAGTTACCCGCGCCACGGTGATCTTCAGTCACAACTTGACGTGCGCGGTGTTATTCAGTGGGTACATTGACTTCTGACACCATGTTGTGGTCTCTGTTAAGCCTTAATTGGCATTAAGACAAGTACACAGGAGTTATCACGCTGAGCTTCTTTACTAGCGAGTTCTTTACACACTATTCACAACGTTGGCTACCAGCCATACAACAGTGGAACATACCAACTACACGAACTGTATGGGGGCGTGCTGGACAGAACCACTCACTGCATATACTACAGTTATCAGGAGAAAATGCCTCATAACGCGTATATGCGTTAATCAACTTCAGAGTGTTAACTTCTTTTGACAAGACATGTCTAAATATATTTTTCGTGGAGGGATTTTTCTGAACCGCTCAGCTCGCTAATGCCACTGCACATCCTTAACTGGACATTAGAACATTACATTGATCTTGCACTGCAATTGAGTGGCTCTGCTTTTACTATGGGGGTCGTGGAGGAGCAACGCCTTTCTTCCACAGTGTCCGCCATTCTAGAGCATGGTCCCTCAATGGCTACCAACCCAGAGTCTCGTCCCATCATGGCTACCATTCCAGAGTCTCTTCCCGAGTCTGTGCCAGAGACTTCTCCTGTCCATGGGCCATGGCCAAGAAGGCTGTCTGTGAATCCTCTGATTGTCCTGTCATGGCCATGGAGGTCAATTGTGAATTCTCTCCCTGCCCTGCTATGGCTAAGAAGCCCTGTTATGAGCTTGTTGTCCCACCCAACCTCCCTCTCCCACCTCCTCTACCTGTCATGCTTTTTTCTGTCTCCGCTGTTGTCTGTCTGTCCCTCAGGTCATCCTTTGAGGGTGGTTGGTGGCCAGGACTCACCACAGGACATCCAGCCTCCAGCTGTACCAGAGTTGGAGTAACCACTTTGGACACCACTTTGGTCCGTCGACCCTTTGGTGTCACCTTGGCTCAAAGCTTCCTCGTCTCCACTGTGGTCCGTCAGTCCACCGACTCCGCCTTGGTCATCACCTCAGGACTACACTCCTCCAACTTTTCCTCGTCCCTCCAGCTCCATTGGGCTCCTCTCTCCCTCCGGCTTCGCCTTGGTCGTTGGTTGCTCTGGATCTCCACCTGTGCCTCGGTCGCCAGAGCCATCGGCTCCACCATGGCTCCACCATTCTTGTTTTCTGATCATTTGCTGCCTGTCCTGACCATTGTTTGTTTTTTGGATTACTCTTTTCTGCCCTGGATTGTCCTGTTTGCTGCTGTTTGACTGATGAAGAGGGCTATATAGCCAAAGGGATAAACTAGGAACTAAGCAAGACATGAGATACAAATCTGAAATAATGGAAATATAGTTAGTAACATTTTGGGTTACTTGACTATAACCCTGTTCCCTGAAAATGTGGAAACGAGATGCTGCTTTTCATTAAGATTTTTGAGAAAATACTTGGTTTGACCGGATGTTAAGTATGCATGGCAAACATGACAAGAATTTGGCTTAAATATAATTTTGGTCGGTGAAATAATTGGAATGTGTGCACCTGAAAGGTTATAAATAGACATGAAACGGACATACCTTCAGGTTATACCTTTGTCTGAAGGGAAGTCATGCCTACAGTGCGGCATTGAGGTGCAACATCTCCTTCCCACTTTGTCAGGGAACAGGGTTACAGTAAAGTAACCTGAGACGTTCCCTATCAAAAGCTACACTAGATGCTGCTTTTCATTAACGCTGATGGGAACAAGAATGCCAATGCCACCACAATCGAAGTGTCTGGATGCCTCAAGGTTGTGTAGTGTGTGCACAGAAACATCGAAGAGGTCTCAGACATTACTTTTTGTTGACTCAAGGACATGTGAACCCGGAGTAGCATGGCCATCAAAACTATAGAATCTGATGAATGTGTCTGGGGAAGACCAGCCTGCCACATCACATTCTTGCTGCAAGAGGACATCTCTTGCTAGAGCCTTGGAGGATGCAAATCCCCTGGTTAAATAGGACTTAACTCATAGAGGTGAAGCTTCACTGCTCACCTCGTAGGCTGTAGTTACACTCACACTTGCAGTTTGAAACCAGCGTTAGTCATGCATTAAGTTATGCTGTTTGGAATGCAGTACTATTAGATGCATGAAACTCACGCACTGACAGACTTTCCCATGCCCTTTGTGTTTGTTGTTCTGAAGCTTGATCGTGGCTGCAGTTAAATGTACTTGCATCTCTGAATACTTTAATATTAAATTGATGTAAATACAGTCAGTTATGTTTTCAGAGCAGGATAGAACATCTGATGTATTGAAATAGATCTGTGCAGTAGTGTGAATGCAGTCTGTTAAAGTTGCCACTATCTATGATCTATTCAATAATAATCAAATGGCAATAATTATTATGTATGAGCTCACCAAAAATGCTATCTATTTGTTTGTAAAATATGATTAGATTTGTTATAAAATTTATATGAAAATGTAGCCATGTGCAGTAATACTGAAAACTAAGAATGTGACGCATGTGATGCATTGAGTTGATAACGATAATTGTAATTGAATTGAATCTTGAAACCAGTGAAGATTTACACCCCTATTTTTAAGATGGCAGTGCTGAAATACAGAGATTCCAACTATTAAAAAAAAAACAAACATAGAAACTGCAGTTTTGGTTAAAATGTAATGTTGTAAAGATGTATTTGCACAGAAGAATAATTAATTAGGAAAAAAATGTAGATCAAGAATCATTGTGTAATTGGATGGTGACTCCCAGAATCGGAATCAGATCATGAAGTGCCTAAAGATTCCCACCCCTACTAGGCAGCACCCAGCTGCACACCCTTCTGCTTCTGCACCAGCCCTGAGCAAAGAGCACAAACCAGCGGCGAAGCCTAAACCAGCCTGGCCATCTCGCTACAAATACCTGAAACGAAGGGGTCTGCACACTTCAAGCCTCCACCACATCCCTGACTACTCTGGCCAGAGGAGGAAAGCACTTGGCATCATAGATGGAGAGCGGGTGCAGAAGTTCACCCACCTTTCTCACGCTCATGTTCATGTTTGTTCTGTTATTCCCTCACCTGTTGTGAGCAACACAGTGTATTCAATGTATTTGCCTTTAATAAATACAAAAACAAAGAAAACAGACAAAACTTTTCAATATCAGAGCAAATTTCCTCCTCTGCCACTTCCAGCCTGGGGATTTATTAATTTCGGTAGACCTGAGAGACACCTACTTACACATTCAAATAGTCCCTCATCACAGGCACTTTCTGAGATTTGCCCTCATGATTCCACCCTTCGGCCTGTCATTGGTACCACGTCCATTCACAAAAAGCATGGATGCTGCACTGTCCCCTCTGAAATCGAGCAGAATGCCTATCCAAAATTGTCTAAACTGTCTAGGTTAATTCGAGTGCATTCCGAGGATGTGCTATACAGTTACACATCAAAGTTCCTTCACCATTTGCAGTCCCTAGGGCTTTTTGTCAATTTGCAGAAGGGCATGTTGCAACCCAGTCAGACCATTTCATTCTCAGGAATAAAAATGGAATCACTGTCAATGCAAGCCCGCATCTCTCGGCTGCACTCTTGTGCCAATCAGTTCTCTCACTGTGTTCAAGCAGGGAGATCGTCACCCTTAAGTGTTTCCAAAAGACACTGGGGTTAATGGCAGCAGTGTCCACAGTATGCTATTTGGGCTGCTGCGTATGCTCCCTCTTCAACTCTGGTTGGAATCTTGCGTTACACATCAAGTGTGGCAGAGCAGCAAGTTGCAAGTGACCTGCAGTTGCAGGGATGCACTGAAACCTTGGTTCAGCAACAGAATGTAAAGCCTGGGAGTGATGATGGGGCAAGTTGTCAGAAGGAAAGCTGTCACCATGAATGCATCAAGCACAGGCTGGGGTGTCCTATGCAACAGCAGACGGGTCTCCTCTCTATTCGTACCGTGCACATGAACTGCGGAGCAGACTTACTATCAAGAGTAAGATTGAAGATTCAAGATTCAAGATTTTTTATTTGTCACATACACAATTATATAGAGCATATATATAACCAGCAGTGAAATGTGAGTCAGGTCCGCTCCATGGACAGTGCAATTATTAAAGAATACAACACAGATGAAAATATACATAAATATAGCTATTAAAGAATGAAATAAAAGTAAACAATAAAAATATAAGAATAAAATATAAAATATATAAAGAGATGTATACTATAGAATTAAATATATAGTGGAAAATAATGTGCATGAAAGTAAACTGTAGTCTTAAATATTAAGATACACAGGAATGTACAAGAGGCAAATGTGCAAACAGGTTGACACTTTCAGTATGTCAATGTGAGGTAGTGAATGATGAATATCTTACTGATAAAGTGAATATTAAGTGGAGACATGAAGATGTTAGGAGGCTGGTTTTGACTTTAGGAGCCTGATGGCCTGGGGGAAGAAACTCCTCCTAAGTCTCTCAGTTTTTGACATCAGGCTACGGAAACGCTTACCAGATGGCAGCAAAGTGAAAAGATGGTTACTGGGGTGAATGGAGTCCTTGATTATTTAAACAGCTCTGCTTTTGCAGCGTTTGAGGTAGATGTCCTGCAGAGAGGGGAGAGCAGACCCTGAGATGCGCTCAGCTATGCGCACAACTCTCTGCAGGGCTTTGCAGTCATGACTGGAGCTGTTCCCATACCACACTGATATACACTGAGTCAATACGCTTTCTATGGCCCCTGAATAGAAAGTTTTCAGGATTGCAGGTGAAACCCTGAATTTTCTCAGCTGTCTCAGATGGTACAGTCTTTGCCTGGCTTTATTAACCTGAGTTTGAATGTGTGTAGTCCAAGTCAGGTCCTCGGAGATGTTTACACCGAGGTACTTGAAGCTGCTCACCCTCTCCACCGGGGTCCCGCTTATCATAAGAGGAGTTTAGGGCTGCTGCTGTTTCTTCCTCAAGTCAACAATCAGCTCTTTAGTTTTGCTCACATTCAGAGATAGACAATTGTCCTGGCACCATGATGTTAATTTCTCTACCTCATCCAAGTATGCGGTCTCATTATTGTTGGAAATGAGGCCCAGAACCACAGTATCATCAGCAAATTTAATAATAGATGTGGAGCTGTGGGAAGACCACGCAGTCATGTGTGTAGAGAGAGTAGAGCAGGGGACTCAGGACACAGCCCTGTGGAGCTCCTACGTTCAGGGTGATAGAGTTAGAGGTGAACTGGCCTACTTTCACCACTTGAGGTCTGCCGGTGAGGAAATCAAGAATCCAGTTGCATAGTGAAGAATTCAGGCCGAGGTCCATGAGTTTAGAAGCTAGCGTGATGGGGACTATAGTATTGAAAGCTGAGCTATAGTCGATGAATAGCAGGCTTACATAGTTCCTGTTATTGCTGTCAATGTGTGTGAGAGAAGAGTGCAGGATGTAAGAGATGGCATCATGAGTGGATCTGTTGGGGCGATAAGCAAACTGAAGAGGGTCCAAAGTATCCGGGATGGAGGAGCAGATGAAGTTTTTAACCAGTCCCTCAAAGACCTTCATGACTATTGATGTGAGGGCAACTGGACGATAAGTCATTCAGGCAAGAGGGGTTATTGTTCTTAGGCACAGGGATGATGACAGATTTTTTGAAGGAGGTGGGAACCACCGATGTAGCAAGAGACTCATTAAAAATGGATGTAAACAAACCAGCGAGCTGATCAGCACAGGACCGCAGAATACGGCCAGAAATCCCATCAGGTCCGGCTGCTTTCCTGACATTCACTCGCTTTAGAGCCCTCGTCCTCAGACACGGTGATTACATGATTATCGCTGCTCTGACTGCTGCTTCCTGACGCGCTGATCGGCAGACTCGCGCTGCTCAGATTGCTTTCAAAGCGGCCGTAGAAAGTGTTTAGCTCGTCAGCCAGCGACGGATCTGCTCTCACCTCTGCAGAGGATTTATTTCCAAAGGCACAGATGGTTCTTAGTCCTTGCCACATGCGTCGGGAGTCATTGAGCTGGAAATGTGACTCTATTCGTTCCCTGTATCGGAGTTTGGCAGCTCTTCGGAGAGCATAGCACGATGCTTTGTACTCACTCATGTTTCCCGACAAAAGACCGGCGTTGTAAGCAGCAGTGCGTTTGTTTACTGCTGCACGGATTGTACTGTCCACCCAAGGTTTCTGATTAGAGAAGGTCCTTGTAGATATTGTATCCGTAGCTTGTTCGGCTAGCGTGTTTACGAAGCTTTATGCTACATCCGTGAACTCGCTGACGTCAGATGAACTTGCCCGAAACATGTCCCAGTCTACGTCATCAAGAGCCGCCTGTAGCATGGCTTCTGAGTGGGCGGACCAGTGCGTCACCACCCTCTGCACCGGGGGTTCTTGAACGAGCCTTTGTTTATATTCCGGTGTGAGGAAAATGGCGGCATGTTCCGATTTGCCGAAAGCCGGTAGTGAGCGAGCTTTGTAGGCATGCTTAAACTGAGTGTAGCAATGATCCAGTGTATTCGGTCCTCTGGTTGGACAGGATACATGTTGATAAAAATTAGGCATAACCTGCCTGAGGTTGGCTTTGTTAAAGTCCCCAGCGATGATAACAGCAGCGTCAGGATGTTTGTTGATGTTGCCGCTGAGCGCATCGTGAAGTTTGGACAAAGCCAAACCGGTGTCAGCTTGTGGTGGGATGTAGAAAGCAGTAACGCTGATCAATGAAAACTCCCGGGGAAGATAGAATGGGCGGCAAATAATAGATAAATGTTCCAGATGAGGCGAGCAGGAGCGCGACAGAGTGGAGATATTCCTGGGGTCACACCATTTCTTGTTAATCATGAAACACACTCCTCCACCCTTGGATTTACCGGCCTCGGCTGTCCTGTCCATCCGTAAAACAGAGAAGTTTTCAGACGGCGTTACAGCAGCGTCCGGGACCGAGGGCGTGAGCCATGTTTCAGACAAACAAAGTAAGGGTAAGGGTAGTAAGGGTAGTCCATGGGGAGTGGAGACTGCATCCCAGGACATTAGCCATGATCTGAGACATATTTGGAAAGGCAGAGGTCAATCTGTTTGCCTCTGAAGAGAGCACACACTGCCCACTTTACTTCTCACTGACGCAGTCCCCTCTGGGAGTGGACATGTTATTTCACCGCTGGCTGAGCGGCCACAAGTCAGTGCTGCTGGTAGCACCCAAATGGCCCAAGCAGCTTTGGCTTCCAGAGCTGAAGGAATTGTTAGTGGCCCCCATCGTAGACCATCCCATTTAGGAGAGACCTTCTGTCCCAAGCATGGGGCACGATATGGCGCCCCAGTCCAGAGCTGTGGAACCTATATCTGTGGCCGTTCAGTGGAGCCTGATAGTTATGTGAGATTTGCCACAAGGCATGCTGAACACAATCACAGAGGCGCAAGCCCCTTTGACAAGTCACTTATATGCCCATAAGTGGTGTTTGACATCTAGTGTAAATAGTGAAATAATGACCTAGTTATTAACTGCCCTGTGGCAGTCATAGTCTCTTTTTTTACACAATACAGTGGGCTATGCTCCAAAAGTGCTTTCAACGCTCTCTAAATAAAGACTGTGTCTTTGGATCTTTCCTCATTTGCGCCGTTTGTATTGCCTGTGTAAATGCAGAGGAATACATCTGAATTGAAAGCCCAGTCTTCCTCTTAGCTGTGACAACTGATTGGATTGCTGAGTTGTTTCCACTAGGTCATAAAGATCTGTGACAGTGACAGCGCCTGTGAAGTCACTGTGTTTTTCCTTTTATTTATTGACTGCGACTTAGAATAGGGCTGTGCAATTAA
The DNA here is from genome assembly GCF_018340385.1 of Cyprinus carpio. Lineage (NCBI taxonomy): Eukaryota > Metazoa > Chordata > Actinopteri > Cypriniformes > Cyprinidae > Cyprinus > Cyprinus carpio. The sequence goes on along the minus strand of NC_056584.1, from coordinate 3,850,740 downwards.
TTGAAAAAAAAAAAATGGTTTAAATTTCAATTTTGGCCTCCAACGATTATGAAAATACAGTAATCAAGATAAAACAATTATTGCGCCCCATTCTGCCCCCTTTTGTAGTGTTGTGCTTTCGTTCCTCTATAAAAGCCCAATTTTCCCATGCAAATCAAAATGTAAAATCATGTGTATATTTATTCATGTTTTTAAAAACGTGAAAGAGAACTTAAGCTGCTCCTCAGGAAGAGATATGCGCTTTGATACTGAACAGAACACGGACATGTAAAGTCATCTTTTAGCTCAAGGTACATGCCTAAATGGTCAAATGCACGCAAAAATGTGTCAAAATGCTGCGCTTAGTGATTATTTATGTATACCTTCGTCGGTCATGTAATAAATGAACGTAAAGAGTTGAGAATAAAAATATGCATGTAACGGTAATATGGATCCATGCAGCTCTTAAAGTGATAGGCTATTTTCCTGCTGCGACTGTGTGCTTATTAATCAAATAACAAAAGACTAATTCAAAATCACACACTGCTGTTGAGTGAAGGATTTTTGTAGCTTTAAGAAAAAAAAAAGTTTAATTCTTACAGTGAAGTTATTTTACATTTGATTATTCATTTCTGTAGTAGTCTGTAAACTTCTTGAGACTTTTATAAAAAAGCATTAAAGCACAGTTTGTTTCATTTATATCTTTTTATTCTATTGTATTTGTCCTTTGCTTTTTTATTACTGACAGTTTAATTATTTTCAATAATTTTGAGGACTTTTTGTTTGTTTGTTTGAAATTCCGCTGGTCTCTACAATGTAGATGTCATAGCAACCTTATTTACAGAAAATACATATTTGATATGTTTCACTTTCTTTAAATAAATCACTCATTACCTGGAATCATGTGCATTTGTACTTTGCCTGCTTATGTATGTAAATGATTCTGATGAATTTCTTCATTGATTCAACTCATGTTAAGTGTTAGCGTGGCCTCTGCTGTTATCATTACAAACTACGGCACTGGTTCATGCCATGAGAATGACTGTAGTCTCAAAGCATTTCTGATATTTCACCGTGCACACGATTTAACAAACATTGTGTTCAACCAGGTCCGCAGCTAGTTTGTGAGAGGAAGAGGCGCTACCACAACATAATCTCCAACTATTTGCCCTGCATCATCCCCAATCAGTTGTGGTTTGCAGGGCATGTAAAATCCCATAGACTCATGTTCACCACCTGGCACCAATGTTTTTTTGCCTTGCTATATTGACAAGCCTTTATTGTCATGTTGCTAAGCTTGTGCCTTTCCCTGCCATGAGTTTTAACGTTTATTGGCCAATGTTCTGCCTAACCCAAGTTAGACTTTGCTAGTAACATGGCGTGATGTTATATTTTCTTCTAAGCATCAGCTATGACGGAATGTTGAGAGAACCAAACTCGAAAGGGAACATCTCTGGTTACTCAACAAAACCATGGTTCCTGGAGAGGAGTGAATGAGACATTGTGTGAGTTGCAGTGTTACATCACGCTCAGCATCTTGGTGCATGGTCAGCTATGGTTCCCTCCTCTCAGGAAATCATGGTTACGTTGAGAAAGCAGAGACATTATTTAAGCCAAGTTCTTGGCGTGTTTGCCACACATGCTTCACAAAGGGTTGAACAAAGAATGTTCTCATCAGCGTTAATGAAACTCAGCATCGAGTATAGCTTTTGTTAGAGAGAACTGTAGATGCAAACTCAAACACAGAAAATAAATACAGTAAGAAAAAACTGAAGCAATGGAACAGAATTATATTTAAAATACAGTAAATATCTCAGGATCAAACATCAGATAGTTGCAATAACTTATAAAACTAATTCAATATTTAAAACCATAATTTTAGCAAATAAGCCTAATTTGACACTAAAAGTGTTTCATTCTGTTATGTTTGATATGAATACTGCCAACTGAAACCCTAAATTAGAAAAGAACATGCCACAGCATCCACAGTTGTACATTAAGAAAATCATGCCCTTCTATTTGAACTCTTTGAAACATTTACAGTAATTAACTAATCAAATGAACTACATATTATATGTAAAAGTAATTTTGAAATGTAAATGTACTAATTTACTAATATTACTATAAGTAAATAAATGAATAAATAAATGTGAATTTTATACTAGACAACTACTTCCCTGAAGCCACATTAACATAATGACATCGCATTTCAAAGCCGGACATATTTTCATATTTAATAGGCACCTACCATTAGCATGACACTTGACATTCAGCAACTTTTTAACAAACGGCAAGTATCTTTTGGGCCAAATCTCACTGTGACCATTTGTTATAAAGCTGCAGAAGCTTTAAATTATATGTTGTGACAATTTACATGCAGCAGCGAATTTAATTCAGAAACTGCCAGTGTTAAACCATCAATTTTCTCCTGACAGCTCATTAGAATGTGGGGAGCACACAGGCTGTGGCACAGCCCGGGCTGTTGACACACCAACAAAGTATGTGTAATATGTAATGCAAAAACTAAAGGGGAAAGGTTTAAGGGCCACTTGCTGTTCATTTGACATTGCAATCAGCGTGACCCTTCTCAAACAGCAACATATGCACACTCCCGATATGCAAGAACACTAAGGATATGAATTCTGGTTGTTAAAAAAAAGATATAGATCTCCTCCAGGAACCAGACATCATATTTTACTGTGCCCGATGAATAATAAGGCAGCCATTAAACTGGGGGCAAACATGGGCTTTGGTGTTGTCTTATTTCTATTTTATTCAGATTTGATTATCTTCTAAGGAACATTTGTTAACATTCCTTCACTAAAGGAGCTGATTTGCCATCTGATCCCTTTTGATCATGAAATAATATCATTTTCCACTGTGGATTCTACAGAATGAAGGCCTATATGTTCATTCATCAGGTCTGTAATAGAATATAAATGGGAAACTTTGGTCTAGTTGTCACATTTTAACTTTTAGTGAATATTTCTTATATTCTAAGAATTATTGGGTGGGTTGTCACATAATGAACCAGCCCATTATAGGTTTTTTAGGAAAATCTAAAACTTCAAAACAATTTGCCATACAAAACAATTCATTGAGGGGACATACAAAATCCATTGTTTTGGCCAACAAAAATAATTATTTTAATAATGAATAATAATGAATTAATACATTGCATAAATGTATAACATTGAAAAATACATGACGTGCTCCAATAAAATGTACAACTTTCCCTAACCCTGTGGTTTTCAGTGTCCTCCCTGTGAAGTGAACTGGCAGGTCCCTAGGCAGTGTTCACTGCTTCCTATTTCCTGCGCATGCATATCAGTTGAAGTTAACTTCAGTTGACAAAATGTGTTTATTCATCTTCAGCACAGAAGGAACTTCAGTAATGCATACAGTATACTGTAAATACATTCCTTTCCATTTAAACATTTAAATACTTACAAGTTAATCTGAAAAAAAAATCTGAAAAAATCAAGAACTTGTTCTGCAGTCAGGCAGTACAGACAAACAAAAGCAACAGATTTTACAAGTTACGATAATTGCTGAAGCTTTTATCATGGTATATCAGTATCACAATAGTATCAGTATCACAGTCTCACAATATTGAAAAAGGTGTTGTCATAATATAACAGGTTTAATATTTTTTTCTTATAACAAAAATAATTGAACATTTAAATAGAACTAAGCAATACACACACACACACACACACACACAAAATGTATGAAGTCAACAAATGTTTCAAATAGATTAGAAGTGCAAAAGAATTATAAAGTACAATGGATAACACTTTACAAAAAGGTATCATTAGGAAACATTTGTTAATGCATTAACATTAAGAATTAGCAATTGGTACAATTGTTACAGAAGTTCTTCAGAAAAAAAAAAAGTTAGCCTACTTCATATTAGCTTGGGTCCATTAATTAATACAGTTACAACTTTAATAACATGTTTTTAAATGGTGAAATTAAGTAAGATTAATAAATGCTTTAGAACAGGGTTCCTCAATAGGCGGTAGGAGAGAAAATGTTTGGCCCGTGCTAATTTCAAATAACATGGCATGAAAATTCAAACGCAGCATCAGAAAGCAACATTAACTTACATTGTGTCTACACAACGGACGCGAGCAGCACGGCGCAATGCAACAAAATACAATAGAACTTATTATAATCAGTGATGCTGTCTACAGTGGATGCGCTGCAGTGTGGCGTGACAAAACCCCGACAGAAAACTGATCAAATGATTTGCAATGCTTTGTCATGTCTAGTGTAGATAAGATGTGACAGCAAAAACATGGCAAGTGTGAAGTGGACGCTGAAAATAAGTGAATCAAATCTGAATGGACTGAACAGTTTTACATTTACATTACATTTAATCATATAGCAGACGCTTTTATCCAAAGCGACTTACAAATGAGAAAAATAGAAGCAATCACACCAACAAGAGAACAACAACAGTATACAAGTACCATGACAAGTCTCAGTTAGTCTAGTAGAGAACACGTAGCCAGGGTTTTTTTTTTTTTTAAGAATATGATAAGAAAAGAAAAGGTAAGTGCTAGTATTAGTTGGTTAAGTGCTGGCGAAAAAGATGAGTCTTTAGATGTTTTTTGAAAATGAGTAAAGAATTGAGATCGGGAGGTCATTCCACCAGCTGGGCACAGTCCAAGAAAAGGTCCGTGAGAATGATTTTGAACCTCTTTGGGATGGCACCACAAGGCGTCGGTCACTTGCAGAGCGCAAACTTCTGGAGGGCACATATGATTGAACTACTGAGCATAGGTATGTCAGTGCCGTGCCAGTGGTCGTCTTGTAGGCAAGCATCAGTACCTTGAATTTGATGCGAGCGGCTACTGCTAGCCAGTGTAACCTGATGAGGAAGGGAGTAACGTGAGCTGTTTTTGGCTCATTGAAGACAACCCTCGCTGCTGCATTCTGGATCAGTTGCAGAGGCTTGATAGTACATGCAGGAAGGCCTGCCAGGAGAGCATTACAATAGTCCAGTCTGGAGAGAACAAGAGCTTGGACAAGAAGTTGGGTGGCTTGCTCTGACAGGAAGGGTCTAATCTTCCTAATGTTGTATAAGGCAAATCTGCAGGACCGGGTTGTTGTAGCAATGTTGTCTGTGAAGCTTAACTGATGATCCATCACAACTCCTAATTTTCTGGCTGTCCTGGAAGGAGTTATGGTTGATGAACCCAGCTGTATTGATAAGTTGTGATGAAACAACGGGTTAGCTGGAATCACCAGCAGTTCTGTCTTAGTAAGGTTGAGCTGAAGGTGATGGTCATTCATCCAGCTAGAAATGTCACTCAGACAGGCTGAAATGTGAGCAACTAGCGTCGCGTCATATGGTTGGAATGAGAAGTAGAGTTGAGTGTAATCAGCGTAGCAGTGAGAAGAAAAGCCATGCTTCTGAATGACAGATGCTTATGACGTCATGTAGATGGAGAAGAGAAGTGGTCCAAGTATGGAGCCTTGAGGAACCCCAGTAGCAAGTTGTTGTGACTTAGAAACTTCACCCCTCCAAGACACCCTGAAGTATCTATCAGAAAGGTAGGACTTAAACCACAGGAGTGCGGTTCCAGAGAATCTGGTGATTAATGGTGTCAAAAGCAGCAGACAGGTCCAGCAAGATGAGTACTGAGGATTTGGAAGCTGCTCTTGCCAGTCGCAGGGCTTCAGTAACCCAGAGCAGGGCAGTCTCAGTTGAGTGGCCGCTTTTGAAGCCAGATTGGTTGCTGTCCAGGAGGTAGTTCTGTACAAGGAACATAGAGAGCTGGTTGAACACAGCTCGCTCAAGTGTCTTTGCAATGAATGGAAGAAGGGATACTGGTTTGTAGTTTTCTAGAAGTGCTGGATTTAGAGATGGTTTCTTCAGCAGTGGGCTCACCCGAGCCTGCTTAAATGCTGAGGGAAATGTTCCAGAGTGAAGAGAGGAGTTGATAATGTGAGTAAGTAAAGGTATGACTGAAGAAGAAATCACTTGATCAAGTGGACAAGTAGTAGGATGACTGGACAGGATTAGTTTGGAAACGTCCTTCTCTGAGAGTGGAGAGAAGGAGGAGAGAGAGTGTGCATTAGTCGTTGTGAAGTTATCCTCAGTCTGCGCTGTGGAGAATTGGTCACTGATGGTTCTTGTCTTATTTGTGAAGAAAACTGCAAAGTCGTCAGCTGTAAGAGTCGATGGAGGAGGAGGTGGAGGTGGATTAAGAAGAGAAGAGAAAGTTTTGAAGAGTGTGAGAGCATCACAACAGTTGTTAATTTTGTTGTGGTAGTATGATGTTTTAGCAGTGAATACATTTGCAGAGAAGGAAGAGAGAAGAGACTGATACACACTGAGGTCGGTAGAGTGTCTTGATTTATGCCATTTCCTCTCTGCAGCCCTGAGTTTAGAGCGATGTTCACGGAGAACTTCGGACAGCCAGGGGGCAGATGGGGTGGTGCGTGCTGGTCTAGATGACAGTGGGCAAAAGTTGTCCAAGCAAGAGGTTAGAGTGGAGCAAAGAGTGTCAGTAGCACTGTTCGTGTCCAGAGCTGAAAACTGCAAGAGTGAAGGAAGTGAGGATGAAACCACAGAGGATAGGCGAGAAGGAGAGAGTGAGCATAGGTTCCGTCGAAAGGTGACCAGCGTTGAAGTGTGTGCTGCTTCAGGAGTAAGTGCTAGGTTAGCAGTAATGAGGAAGTGGTCTGAGGTGTGCAGTGGAGCAACTAAAGAGTTGTCCACGGAGCAACAGCGTGTGTAGATGAGATCCAGTTGGTTGCCTGATTTGTGAGTCACTGTAGTAGACTCTCGCTTGAGATCAAATGAGGCGAGCAGTGTTGAAGTCAGCAGCCTGGGGTTTATCTAGGTGGATGTTGAAGTCACCAAGCAGTACCAGAGGAGTACCATCTTCAGGATAGTTTGATAGCAGCACATCCAACTCCTCCAAGAAGTTTCCCAATTGACCTGGGGGACGATAAATGACCACAAAGTGGATTTTAAAAGGGTGGGTTACAGTAATTGTATGTGATTCAAATGAACCGTTACCTGTAGGTGATGGTTGAAGATCAAATTTACAATCTTGTGATATTAGGAGACCAGTACCTCCACCCCTCCCAGTCGTGCGAGGAGTGTGGGAACAAGTGAAATTAGTGGAGAGGGCTGCGGGAGTGGCAGTGTCTTCAGGTTTGATCCAAGTCTCAGTTAGTGCCATGAGGTTGAGACTGGAATGAGTATCAACAGTAGAAATGAAGTCTGCTTTGTTAACAGCAGACTGGCAGTTCCAGAGACCAACTGCAATAGAGAGCGTAGTAGTAGAGGTCAGAGGGACAGGCCGTAGATTTGTCGGATAGGCCTTCCTTCGACATACATTGCGTGCTCTCCGAGTGTTAGTAGTGATAGTAGTAGAGATCTGAAAGCACATAGTGAGTACAAGTGACCTAAATAAGTATTTGAGAACAAGCTATACAAAAAGTAAAGAAAGGGGAGAAAAGCATTACTCAAGAGCCTTGTCGGTGTCCTTGCTCAGTGGAGTCGCACAGGTAGAGTCGATGGTCTTTACACACGTCGGTCTTCACACGAGGAGGCTTCACACGAGGACTGCCGTGACCGCTGCGAAAACTACCACTTTTATATTTGCCTGATTACCTGTTATTGAAGTCAGCTGGCCACGCCTCACTATTTAGCAGACCGAAACTGGGTAGTCCCGCGATAGGCAAATGCAAAACCAAGAGCCACTTCAGCATGTATTAACCAGGGTAAGACACACAGTAAATAAAACAAAGTTTCCTAGCAATGACGATCACGCAGTAGTCTAATGAGAAAACAAGGCAAAACACTTACAAACTGATGTCCTTATCTGTTGCTCGACTGTTTCTTCAGTTTTGAGAGAGTGAGTGAGTGATACCATCTTTGTTATGGATGTTGGTTCGCAGTGAGTTCAGAGTTTTAATGTAAGTTTGCTTTAGCCTAATTTATTTTCAAGATCTGAGGTAAAATATCAGTTGTTGCTTTCACTATGGCTATAACGGTCACGCAAAATAATATTCAAACTCACATTAGACACTTTTAACATTGAATAAAGTACATAATTATTACCTGAGATTATCACATATAATCATATATCAGTCATATTTTGTATGTTGTTCCTGCGGCGACATGGCAGAAAATAGAAGAAAATTTTATAAAATGTAATTTTTTTTGTATTATTGTCACGTGTTGCTGTCGCGGGTGGGTAGAACATAAAACGACATGGAAAAGATACTTTTTATCTCGTCCTGTCACGTCTGGTTGGGACACACAGTGTTACAGTGTGATCTCCCTCAAAAAATGTAAGTATAAAAAAATGCTGGCAGATCTAATAAATAAATCTGCAATTAGGGAAAGTGGAGAGAAGAGATCCAGTCTGGAGAAGAGCAGGAACAGGTGACTTGCATGGCAGACATAAGCCCCTTTCACACTGCACGTTGGTCCTGGAAAATTGCCAGATCACCTTCTGTGTGAACACAAACACGTCCCAGGATTGATTCTGGGATCGATCCCGGGTTGGGGACCTAGTAACATTGTCGGGTTCAGTCCCGGAACGAGCTCTGTGTGAACAAAAGCCAAAACCAATGCCGTAAAGGGTGTGTCGGAGTGATGACGCACATTATCGTGCGACTCTTATAACAGGTGTTTTGAAGGCAGATCAATGTTTGCAATGAAAAAATATGTGCAAACTGTAATGAAGCAGAGATCAGTTAGCTCCTCAATATCCATGCTGAAGCTGAAATCATTCGCCAGCTTAAGTGAAAGTTAACGTGCCTAGTGTTTTCGACTCGTACATTACACGTCACATCCTGATGTCACGAGTCATTACGGGTTGTGTGTGGACGCACTCACAGATTCCAGAAACTCACTGCCAGTGTGAAAGGGGCAAAATCTAGCGACCCGGGAACAATTGCCGGGACACATTACCCGTGTATTTTCAGGAATCGCAGTATGAAACGGGCTATAGAGATCCAGATTTTTTGTTAGTTTGTTTGTTTTTAATATTCAACAGGCAAAGTTCTTCTGTATCTAAATGCAAAAATGTTCATAATTGTTTGAATAAAACAGACTACTGGAGGGAATAATCTGAATATTTATCTTGTGACCATCTTTTAATTATTTTAACAAAAGCAACAATAATATAATAATTTTAATAATATTTATACTGTGTGTATATATATATATATATATATATATATATATATATATATATATATATATATATATATATATATATAGGTCAGTGGCCCTTGGCTTGGTATTGTTGGCAGAATTCGACCCTAGGCGAAAACTAATTGAGGAACCCTGCTTTAGAATAATTTTTCATTGGCAGTTTATACTAACTAATGAATTTGGACAATAAACTGGACTACATCTGATTACTACGCTCAACTCAGGACTGTAAGAGACTGTTGTGTTTTTGTGTTCACGGAAACATGGCTCATCAACAGCATTCCAGACTGCGCTATTCAGCTCGATCAGCTGTCATGTTATCGAGCGTACAGAGTCCTTGTCACGGGAGGTAAATCACACGGCGGCGGGCTTTGTGTTTACATCAATGATGCGTGGTGCCGTGATGCTGTTGAGATCTGCAATCACTGCTCGCCCCTAGTGAAGTTTATGATTATTAAGTGCCGGCCGTTCTATCTGCCGAGGGAATATACAACCATACTGCTCGTTGCTGTATACATTCCTCCCAGCTCCAACAACAACAACAGGAGTGAAGCACTAAATAAACTGTACCAGCACATCAGTGAGCAGCAGACAGCCCACCCTGATGCTTGTGTCATCTTAGCTGGGGATTTCAACCATGCAGACTTAAAGAGAGTGTTCCCAAAAATACACCAACACATTAACTTTCCAACACGAGGTAAAAACACTTTGGACCTTGTTTACACCACCCAGAGAGGAGCTTACAAGGAGAGTACTGAGAGACTGTGCTGTGTCTTCACAGACATTTTCCACATTTCGCTTAGTCAGGCTGTGTTCCCACATGCTTCAAAGCTACCACCATTTCAGTCCCGAAGAAGCCCTCTCCATCCCGCTTCAATGACTACCGTCCAGTTGCACTTACCCAGATCCTCATGAAGTGCTTTGAACGGCTAGTCATGCACACCATCAAGTCTGTCCTCCCCCCCCCCCTCCCTGGACCCCTTCCAGTTTGCATATTGGTCCAACCACTCAACCGATGATGCCATCACCACTACCCTCCAGTCAGCACTCACACATCTGGACACACAAGACTCCTACGTCAGAATGCTGTTCATAGCTGTTCACTGGGCAGCTGTGGCCTAATGGTTAGAGATTTGGACTTGTAACCCGAAGGTCCAGGTTCGAGTCTCTGTGATGGCAGGAGTTGTAGGTGGGAGGGAGTGAATGAACAGCGCTCTCTTCCACTCTCAAAACCCACGGCTGAAGTGCCCTTGAGCAAGGCACTGAACCCCCAGTTGCTCCCTGGGCGCTGGATATATAGCTGCCCACTGCTCAGGGTGTGTGTTCACCGTGTGTTCACTTCTCACTGCTGTGTGTGTGCACTTGGATGGGTTAAATGCAGAGCACCAATTCCGAGTATGGGTTACCATACTTGGCAAATGTCATGACTTTCACTTTCAACACAATCATCCCTCAACAGCTCATTCACAAACTGGTCCAGCTGGGGCTCTACAACCCGCCTGCAACGCGTCCTGCCAGAAGACCCTTTAACACACAGTGAGAGTAGCTGAGAAGATCGTTGGTGTCTCCCTCCAGGACATTTACGGAACCCATCTCACCTGTAAAGCCCTCTGCATTGCAGGTGATCCCACCCACCTGTCACACAGCTTCTTCAGTTCTGCTGCCATCAGGGAGGAGACTGTGGAGTCTCCAGGCCAGGACCAGAAGACTGAAAGAAAGCTTCATTCATCACTCCCTCCCGACCTTGCCCCCCCTCCCCTCTTTTTCCCCATGCACCACTGAACTCTGAACCCCAGTACCCCCCCCCATCATAAAGGGGTCACATGATGCTGTTAAAAAGAACATTATTTTGTGTATTTGGTATAATGCAATGTGTTTATATGGTCTAAGGTTCAAAAAACACATTTTCCACATAATGTAAATTATTGTTTCTCCTCTATTCCCCGCCTTTCTGAAATGCATCGAAAGTTCATCTTTCTGAAAAAGCAAGGTGTGCTCTGATTGGCCAGCTAGCCAGTGCGTTGTGATTGGCTGAATGCCTCAAGCGTGTGACGGAAATGTTACGCCCAGGGATCGAAATGACTTAGGACTCTTGGGGGGTCTCCTAAAATTTAATTATTAAAGGTTCTGAAGACTACCTTGCTACACTATATACTGTAGGCAAAATTATATGGACCAATGTTGAAGGTGGGATAATGGTCTTGGGATGTTTTTCATGGTTTGGGCTAGGCCCAGTATTGTAGTGGTGTCTGGAGAAGTGGCTATAATCTAACAGGTAACCCTCTAACTCTGGAGAAACAAAGTTACAGCACTTTAGATAAATCTAATCCCTGACACGACAAAGTGAATAACAGGTCATTCTGTCCTTGAACAAGGAAGTTAACTCTAAATCCACCCAGTGTACTCATTATGGCAGCACCATGCACCTTTAAGGGTCTGATCAAATACAAATGGCATTTCTCATCCCTTATGTTACATTAAATGGAATTTGTAGAATAATCAAATGTAAAATAACACTGCCTTTACTGTATACATTAAATATGATTCATATAATTAATACAGTTTATCTTTAGCTACAAAAGTGTTTTTTCTCTTTCTCTTTTGTTGTTTGATTAACTTTGGTGACACAGCTGCAGCTATATTGGGTTGCTATCCCTTTAAGACAAATGCATGTATCTAATACCAGTAATGACCATACAGTCTATGGTAATGACATGCGTCCGTTTTTTTTCTCTGGCTGCGTTTATGGGGAAACTCGTTGAGACAGGCACTTTGACTTATTTTTTTCGAGCACATCTTTAATTTTGTTTTTGTTCAAACACAAATAGATAAGAAAGACAAGGGAATTCAGTGTTCACGAACTTCACGTGCTGTCTGCGACTGCATGGCTCTGTGTGCCAACAGACAGACCAGTCTACATTTGGATGTTTAACATAAACATATAGCCTACTGATACAGCAAAGACAATGTCTGCAGGATTGACGGCAAAATAGGCTACAGCATATTTCGTTCTGTATTTACATGGAGTTTTTTTTAAGCAGAATTTGATGCAGTTGCAGATACCATAGAGAGTAAAAGAAACACGGAAGGCGCCGAAAAGCACGCTGTTTTTGCATCCTTCATATCTACAATTTCCCCCAACAACAGCCATGTTAATCACATAAGCACAATTCACCCTTGAAAAAAGTCGGTGATCTTTCTTTTCCCTCTTTTTCTCTCCATGTGCAGGATTCTAAATTAAGAAAATTAATATTAGCTTCCTAGATAGCTTACCAAGCTCTCATGTACATTTATGCTCAAATCACATTCACTTTAATCAACTCACAGACTTGAATTTAGTCCTGGTTATCTTTCGTAATCACTGACTGCACACGTAGGTTTTTAAGCTAGCTTTGAATAACTAGTCTAGTTGCTAGGTCTGCTGTTAGCTGGCAGATCATTTGGCATCATACACATAAGTTACAGCTAGCAAGAAACGTTGACAAACGTACTCTTTTAATCATTACACTGGGTATCTAGTTAATGCAACTTTTGATATAGGAACTCAAACTCCTAATATTTTACTATAAGCAAGTATGGAGATATAAACACAATTGACTCTTTGTGATGTCTCGTTTTGCCACGTTCATCTAGTATGTGTCTGCGGGAGCACCACAAAAATCTGTGGCGCTGTATAGGAACTCACGAGGCTAATAGCTGCCCTGATTGCTGCCTCGCGCTAGGAAATAAATTAATTACTGTTATAAATACAAAACGTCACTAAAACCTATAATTTTCACAATCATTTTTAATGTTAAAATATATTTGTCGGGGACCCCCCAAAATCCAAAAATGAATTCTTATGGGGGGTCCCTAATGACTTATTGGGGGTCCGGGACCCCCCCAGACCCGACGGGTTCACTGAAAAGATCCAAAGGATTCATTCGTGATCCGGACATCACTAGATGAGACAAAACCAATAAAACCCATAACAAACGAGGCATTTGTTGCATTCAGTGGGGGCATAATTACTGATTATAATACTTATACTGTCTTTTTACACGTTGCGTTGCGTATCATGCTGCGTTAACATAAAACCATGTCTGCATTTGTGATCTGAAAAACAACAAACAACTAGCCTACTCTACTGCTCAAAACTCTCGTTTGAATCATCATTGGCAAATTATTTAAATAAAAATAACATACTTACAGGCTGTGACTCAGAAGCGCCGGACTGTCCTTGCAAAGTTTGAACTGCCCCACTTTATAAAAAACAGCTGTTTTTTTTAAACAGCCACAGAAGCATTGCAGGCTACTGGTTCAGGAAACAGTCGTCGTCCTCCATAAAATGCACAACACACATCTGAATATTTGGGTTGGACTGTTCTGGAACAGTGTTGAAATATAACTTAAACACTGATCTCTAGTCGTGTCCTCTTTTGGAAGGCCAAACAAAGTAGTTTTGCTTTCACAACGAAACACACAGTGACTCCACAACATGGCAGTGGCAGCAACAGAGAGAATAAAAGTTACGCCTTCTTTCGTTGTGTGAACATTTGGGTGGTGATATGCAAATCTTCCCACATAGTGGCGTAGAGATGTGTGGGCGTGTTAGAACGAGCTGTTTTAGGGGGGTGTGGTTGACTCTTAACTTTTATAAAGAATATCTGTTTGGATTTGAGACTTTAGTCTTTGCAACTTTACAGATCTTCTTTATGCACCAAGAGCTTGTAACACTCCAAAGAGAAAGGAAAAACTGAAAACGCATCATATGACCCCTTTAAAGTAAAACTATGTAACTTTTTCTGTGTTAAAAATTTGCTAAATATATATAATGAGCGAGTACTAGATAAAATCATCTACAAAATGATCTTTTTTGTCTTATCCCAAATCACCAAGGTACATTTATAATAAAGTGATTCTTTTTGGACTATTTTATTAAGCCTCTCATCAAAAAACCACAACTTGACCCCAAAGAACTAGTTAATTATAGACCGATCTCAAATCTCCCTTTTCTGTCCAAGATACTAGAAAAGGTAGTGTCCTCACAATTTTATTCCTTCTTAGAGAAAAATGGCATCTGTGAGGATTTCCAGTCAGGATTTAGACTCTCCTTAGAGTTACAAATGACCTGCTCTTATCATCTGATCGTGGTTGTATCTCTCTATTAGTGCTATTGGATCTTAGTGCTGCGTTCGACACTATTGACCACACTATTCTTTTGCATAGACTAGAACACTTTGTTGGCTTTAATGGAAGTGCATTAGCATGGTTTAAATCATACTTATATGACCGCCATCAATTCGTAGCAGTGAATGAAGAGGTATCATATCGTTCACAAGTGCAGTATGGAGTACCTCAAGGCTCAGTACTAGGGCTGTTACTCTTCACACTTTACATTTTACCCTTGGGAGATATCATCAGGAAACACAGTGTTAGCTTTCATTGTTATGCTGATGATACTCAGCTCTGTATTTCTTCGCGGCCCGGCGAAACATACCAATTTGAAAAACTAACGGAATGCATAGTCGATATAAAAAAAAAACTGGATGACAAGTAATTTCTTACTGCTAAATTCTGAAAAAACAGAGGTGTTAATTATAGGACCTAAAAGCTCTCCATGTAATGACCTAGAACGCTGTCTAAGATTTGATGGCTGCTCTGTCAATTCTTCTTCATCAGTTAGGAACCTAGGTGTGCTATTTGATTGCAACCTTTCCTTAGAAAGCCACATTTCTAGCATTTTTAAAAATGCATTTTTCCATCTAGAAAATATATCTAAATTACGACCTACGCTCTCAATGTCAAATGCAGAAATGTTAATCCATGCGTTTATGACCTCAAGGTTAGATTATTGTAATGCTCTATTGGGTGGTTGTTCTGCACGCTTAGTAAACAAACTCCAGTTAGTCCAAAATGCAGCAGCTAGAGTTCTTACAAGAACCAGGAAGTATGATCATATTAGCCCGGTCCTGTCAACACTGCACTGCCTCCCTATCAAACATGGTATAGATTTTAAAATCTTGCTTATTACTTATAAAGCCCTGAATGGTTTAGCACCTCAGTATTTGAAACGAGCTCTTGTAACATTATAGTCCTCCACGTCCGCTGCGTTCTCAAAACTCTGGCAACTTGATAATACCTAGAATATCTAAGTCAACTGCGGGCGGCAGATCCTTCTCCTATTTAGCGCCCACACTCTGGAATAACTTACCTAACATTGTTCGGGAGGCAGACACACTCTTGCAGTTTAAATCTAGATTAAAGACCCATCTCTTTAACCTGGCTTACACATAACATACTAATACACTTCTAATATCCAAATCCGTTTGCAGGATTTTTAGGCTGCATTAATTAGGTAAACCGGAACCGGGAACACTTCCCATAACACCCGATGTACTTGTTACATTGTTAGAAGAATAGCATCTACGCTCATATTAGTCTGTTTCTCTCTTATTCCGAGGTCACCGTGGCCACCAGATCCAGTCTGTATCCAAGTCAGAGGGTCACTGCAGTCACCCGGATCCAGTATGTATCCAGACCAGATGGTGGATCAGCACCTAGAAAGGACCTCTACAGCCCTGAAAGACAGCGGAGACCAGGACAACTAGAGCCCCAGAGACAGATCCCCTGTAAAGACCTTGTCTCAGACGACCACCGGGACAAGACCATAGGAAACAGATGATTCTTCTGCACAATCTGACTTTGCTGCAGCCTGGAATTGAACTGCTGGTTTCGTCTGGTCAGAGGAGAACTGGCCCCCCGACTGAGCCTGATTTCTCCCAAGGTTTTTTCTCCATTCTGTCACCGATGGAGTTTTGGTTCCTTGCCACTGTCGTCTCTGGCTTGCTTAGTTGGGGACACTTCATTTACAGCGATATCGCTTATTTGATTGCAAATTATTGCACAGATACTATTTAAACTGAACTGAGCTGCATGATGACATCACTGAATTCAATGATGAACTGCCTTTAACTGTCATTTTGCATTATTGACACACTGTTTTCCTAATTAATGTTGTTCAGTTGCTTTGACACAATTTTTTTTGTTTAAAGCACTATATAAATAAAGGTGACTTGACTATTGTAGTCTGTTCGGGTAGTCACCGCTGCGGAGTAACACATACCTGCGTGAATCAGAGAAGTAGCTCTGGTTAGAATGTTCTTCCGCGGGATGCATGCAGTTCTGTTTATTAACCGCTAGAGCGTCAAAATGTACATAGTGTTACTTTAAATACTATCCAGCATTTCAGAAATAAATATCTATGCAAATTACACCGAAGTACAACAGTTAACGTACCTTATGGTGTTCGGAAAGTGCTCAAAAGAGGTTTAAGCACTGAATTTTGAATCAGTTTCTTCTTGTAAACTCAGAGATGTGCATTCGGACGGCAATTAAATTACTACACGATCTTGGTGTTTGTCAAAAAGCAGTAGGTAATTCGGCCTGGGATTTTTATGGGGGTGGTGAGAGAAAAACAAAAAAACACAGACATCCTGGATTCGGATGGCAATTAAATCACCGACTACCCCTGTAAATGGTGAAAATCACTTACGCCCCCCTGAGAAACAATTACTATCCGAGTAGGGCTTTAAACATCTACCAGGTTGTGCTACGTGTGTTTCCTGTGATTTTGGTCATTAAATTCGATGATTGTTCAAGATCTCCTTTGTCTCCACGCTCCGTCATCTCCTCGTTCCTACACAGTAGGCAAAACGTGACACCCTCAGGTTGTTCCAAACCTGTATGAATTTCTTTTTTCTGCTGAAAAAACAAGAAGACTTTTTGAATTATGTGGCAATGTGGAGGTCGACCGATAATGGATTTTGCCGATACCGTTAGCTAGGTTGGACCACACTGGCCAATACCGATTTAATTAACCGATATTTTTTTTAAATGGATAATGAACGAAAACTAAAATAGTGCTTTATTTAAAAAAAAAACAGTTCTGAACCTTACTACTACTAGTAGTATTTATAATAATCATAATAATAGTAAATGTTGAAATTAACACACTCTTACAAGGAACAATATTACACAGCTTTCATTAATCTTTATGTTACAAATGGACTCTTATTTAAAAGTTTTACCATTTCATTTCAACAGTCATGCTTAAAGATGCACATCTTTAAATATATACACAAAGTAATTTTTATTTTAATTATTTGCTCTTATTTTGTATTTATACTATTTCACTTTAACTGCTTCTATTCTTGAACACTTGATGATTATCTAATCAAAATAAAAGCACAGCGCTGAGTCTAGGAGAAGTCACCGTTATCACAAACACTCTGGATGCATCGCATTCAACTCTAGCAGCGGTCTAAAACATTTTTTTTTTTTTTAATCACCAAATGGACACAGGCTTACTTCAAGAATAAACAATGAGGCATAGAAGAGTTTGAAGTTTGGTGTTTTAAAATGAAGCAAACGGAAAGAGAAAGCGCTATCTATATTATAGCTCTATAAATGAAGCATACAGACTTTATTAGAGCCACAGAATGACAAACTTTTGCTGAAAATGCCCAATACACAATTCATTATCTACATTAACAATGATTAATGTTTCATCATCAATGATTAACAATGACAAATATAATGTAATTTAATGGAAAACTATATGAATGGCATGGCAGGATTTTCTGTCGGTTGCATTTAAATCTGCATCTGAAGTTTCCCGCTATGGGGTGCATTTCCTAAAAGCATTGTTAGCTAACTATGGTTGTAAGTTCCATTGAACTCTATTGGTAACGACAGAACTTGCGACCATAGTTGCTTTTGGGAAACACACCCCTGTTTAGCGTGCAGTATCACGTGTCTAAACAAATTGCACGGGCTGTCAGTGATTTCAACCACTAGAGGCCGCTCTAGCACTGTATAATGACAGCAGACACTTTTCAGCCACTCCAGCAATGGACAACCCAGAAAACTATCGGCATGGATTTTTGCAGATAACCGATAGTTCCAGCAATCAACTATCCGGTGCCGATTAATCAGCAAAACCGATACATCGGTCGACCTCTTTTTTGTTTTTTTTTTTTTTTTTTTTTTGTGTGTGTGTGTGTGTGTGTGTATGTATGTATGCATTCATGTACAGAGGCGTAGCAATAGGGCAGGCAAGGCAGGCAATTGCCTGGGCCCCCTGCATTTTGAGAGGGCCCCTGACAGCTGACTATTTGAATAATAGGGAATGTCATTATTAATATAACATGAAGCAATATATATGCATCCCCCCTAGGGGGCCCCCTCTCATGTTACGCTGGATGTGCTTGCTTTTTCCTCATGGTGCTTCGGCTGCTATTTTCAAACTAGCACAGCCAGAAGCGGAAAAAAACAATAAGAGGAGGAAAAGAGGAAACATGACACCAGTAAATGATGGAGATAAGATTGACTTAAGGATAATTATATGACAAACAAGTGTTTTCGATGTTAATTCCAGCTTATTTTCATTTAATTATTTGCAAGATGAATTACTGGTAATAGTCCAATTACTTACAGGGTTACTGTGAAACAGGTTAGCTAGGGTTGCATTTAGCAGCAACATGTTATGTATTGTTTAGCAGGTATTAATATAGGCTGCAATAGAGGTGGTACCGGGAAAGACGCGCACATCTCCAGCATCACTGCTTGGCAAGTTTTGTTACCAGGGATGCAAACTTGTCACCGTTTAATGAAATTCACGTTTTGAAATTAAATGGGTCATTTGTATGATTCGTGTAGATCCGCTGAGTTTTTAAAATTGTTTTTGTACTGTCAGTTCCAGACAGTAATACCAACTCAATTCTGTACCCATTCAAAGTCACCCGCTATCAAATGCTCCTGTGTGTTTTTGTGTGAGTGCTCTGGTTTTTGAATTACAAAACCAAAAGTTTCTATTTACAACGTGTTTTGCAGCGTCAAAATCCACTCTGATCTAATTTTTGTTTACGCATGTTTACGTAGTTCTACACGCTCACAGATCTTCCTATTATAACAAGAGAAAAAGAAAGCATACACAATGTAAGATATTCATTGCATAGTTAGATATTGATTTTATCCTGAGTTTTCGCATGAGTATGTTCGGTCAGTTACGCTATAAGGGAAGTGCCCTTTGCTTGGTTTTTACTTCATTCACAGTTTAAAGAAAAGTGTAAGAGGAACAAATCGTCCAATAATACTGTTTCAGGAATGACAAATATAAGTGAATCTGCCATATTGATCCACCATTGACAGTGATAACTGTAGCAATGGACGGAACAAACTATCTGACAAGCCGAGCTGTGCTTTAAGTGATGCAGAGTAAATTCAGAGTAACAAAACTACAGCAGCAACAAGTCTGTGTTGCCTTTAACAGACGCAGATGAGACCAGAAGCCAGACCCATAGAGTTTATAAATGGCCATGCCCATTTTTACGACAAGAAAAAGGTGGATTGAAGTACTGAAATCTGTTTGTACCTTTGTAATACACTGATAACCACATGCAGGTGGTAATGATAAAGTCACATTATGAACCAAAGCCCATCACAAGCAGCTTTTAAATAATAACATATATAGAAGGTGCACTGTGTCATTCACACAAGCACTAAACACCATCATGTTGAAACACATTAAACTGAAATATGCAATAAACATCAATTTAACATCATTATATGTAACATACAACCCTAATAAACATAAGAGATAAGAAAAAAATCTAAGAAACATAGTTATTTCAAATGAAAAAACATCAAATTCAAACCAAATTTAAAATGCAATGAGGAGAATTCTGGGAGCGTCAGTTTACAGTTTTTCCCTGTAAATTTTACAGGAACTTACCGTTAACCATTTAACAGGTTTGTACTGTAGCATTTTCACAGTTTTTTACCATTAAAATTATGGTCATTTTTTTACAGTGGACAGCATTTGCTGTAGGTAAGGTTCGTAAGCACCATTTTTAAGGTGACAATCTGATACTGTAAATATGAAGATTGTACTGTATCTTCAAGAATGTATTCTACAGTATTTTATCTTCTTTCATAAAGATAAAGATTGATATTTTGTTAAAGAAAAGGCACTTTGTTTAAAAAAATAAACAATTCATGTTCTATTATGTGTTTTAACTACTTTTTGTATGTTCTATAAATATATATCAAGGTAACGAAGATATATTAACAAAATAATCTTTTAGAAGGGCCTCATCTATTAATTTTGCCTGGGGCCCCCACTTCATCTTTATTTATTTATTTATTTAATATGGAAGTCAATGGGGACCAACACCTGTTTGATTAACCTCTTGGAAATCCCTTAAATCCAAGATGGCGCCGCCAAGTTCGGATGCCGTCCAGGTCGCTCCGCTTAGATTGTGTTTTTATTTACTTTTTTACTTACTTTCTCTTTTATCTTTTAACACACATAACGTCTGCACTGATCATTTACAACAAACAAACACATTTGGACATTTGACACCGCTATAAGGACCTTCTCTAATCAGAAACCGTGGGTGGACAGAACAATCCGTGCAGCAGTTAACAAACGCACTGCTGCTTACAACGCTGGTCTTTTGTTGGGAAACATGAGCGAGTACAAAGCATTGTGCTATGTTCTCCAACACGCAGTAAGAGCCACCAAACTCTGATACAGGGAACGAACAGAGTCTCATTTTCAGCTAAATGACTCCGGACACATGTGGCAGGGACTAAGGTCCATCTGTGCCTTTGGAAACAAATCCTCTGCAGAGGTGAGAGCAGATCCGTCACTGGCTGACGAGTTAAACTCTTTCTACGGCCGCTTTGAAAACAATCTAAGCAGCGCGAGTCTGCCGATCAGCACGTCAGGACGCAGCAGTCAGAGCAGTGATAATCATTTAATCACCGTGTCGGAGGACGGGGTTCGGAGGACTCTAAAGCAAGTGAACGTCAGGAAAGCAGCCGGACCTGATGGGATTTCTGGCCGTGTTATGAAGTCCTGCACTGATCAGCTCACTGGTTTGTTTATATCCATCTTTAATGAGTCTCTTGCTACCTTGGTGGTTCCCACCTCCTTTAAAAATCTGTCATCATCCCTGTGCAAGAACAATAAACCCTCTTGTCTGAATGACTATTGTCCAGTTGCCCTTACATCAATAGTCATGAAGTTCTTTGAGGGACTGGTTAAAAAGTAGATTTGCTCCTCCATCCCAGATACTTTGGACCCTCTTCAGTTTGCTTATCGCCCCAACAGATCCACTGATGATGCCATCTCTCACATCCTGCACTCTTCTCTCACGCACATTGACAGAAATGACGGGAACTATGTAAGTCTTCTATTTATCGACTATAGCTCAGCTTTCAATACTATAGTCCCCATAAAGCTAGCTTCTAAACTCATAGACCTCGGCCTGAATTCTTCACTCTGCAACTGGATTCAAGACTTCCTCACCGACAGACCTCAAGTGGTGAAAGTAGGCCAGTTCATCTCCAGCTCTATCACCATGTACATAGGAGCCCCACAGGGCTGTGTCCTGAGTCCCCCGCTCTACTCTCTCTACACACATGACTGCGTGTCTTCCCACAGCTCCACATCTATTATCAAATTTGCTGATGATACTGTGGTTCTGGGCCTCATTCACAACAATGAGACCACATACTTGGATGAGGTAGAGAAACTAACATCATGATGCCAGGACAATTGTCTCTCTCTGAATGTGAGCAAAACTAAAGAACTGATTGTTGACTTCAGGAAGAGACAGCAGTGGCCCTATACTCCTCTTATGATCAGCGGGACCCCTGTGGAGAGGGTGAGCAGCTTCAAGTACCTTGGTGTAAACATCTCTGAGGACCTGACTTGGACTTCACACATCCAAACACAGGTTAATAAAGCCAGGCAAAGACTGTACCATCAACAACAGCTGAGGAAATTCAGGGTTTCGCCAGCAATCCTGAAAACTTTCTATTCAGGGGCCGTAGAAAGTGTATTGACTCAGTGTATCTCAGTGTGGTATGGCGACAGCTCCAGTCAACACTGCAAAGCCCTGCAGAGAGTTGTGCGCTTAGCAGAGCGCATCTCAGGTTCTGCTCTCCCTTCTCTGCAGGACATCTACCTCAAATGCTGCAAAAGCAGAGCTGTTAAAATCATCAAGGACTCCATTCACCCCAGTAACCATCTTTTCACTTAACTGCCATCTGGTAAGCGCTTCCGTAGCCTGATGGCAAAAACAGAGGGACTTAGGAAGAGTTTCTTTCCCCAGGCCATCAGGCTCCTAAACTCAAAACCAACCTCTTAACATCTACATGTCTCCACTTAATATTCACTTAATCAGTAAGATATTCATCATTCTCTACCTCATACTGACATACTGACAGTGTCAACTAGTTTGCACATTCGCCTCTTGTACATTCCTGTGTATATTAATATTTAAGACTACAGTAAAGTGAAAGTAAAAGTGAAAGTGATGTGACATACAGCCAAGTATAGTGAACCATACTCAGAATTTGTGCTCTGCATTTAACCCATCCAAAGTGCACACACACAGCAGTGAACACACACACACCATGAACACACACCTGGAGCAGTGGGCAGCCATTTATGCTGCGGCACCCGGGGAGCAGTTGGGGGTTCGGTGCCTTGCTCAAGGTTACCTCAGTCATGGTATTGCCGTCCCCAAGACTCGAACCCACAACCTTACGGTTAGGAGTCAAACTCTCTAACCGTTAGGCCATGACTTCCCCTATGTATAATGCACATATGCACATTTGCCTCTTGCACATTTCTGTGTATCTTAATATTTAAGACTACAGTATACTTTCATGCACATTCTTTTCTATTCTATATTTAATTCTACAGTATACATTTTTATATTTATTCTTATATTTTTATTGTTTACTTTTATTTAATTTTTTTATACCTATATTTATGTATATTTTTATCTGTGTTGTATTCTTTAATAATTGCACTGTTCATGGAGCGGACCTGACTCACATTTCACTGCTGGTTATATATGCTCTATATAATCGTGTATGTGACAAATAAAAATCTTGAATCTTGAATCTTGAACATTGTTCAAAATATCTTCTTTTAAGTTCAGCAGAAGAAAGAAACTCTTACAATGAAACTTAAATGAAAGAGAAGGTAAGAGAATGTAATTTTTCACTACGTGATTTTCCAAAAAAACATTGAAAGAACTTTGTACACAACATGTACACTCACAGTATAAATATATGTATACTCACCTGAGCATAATTGCTTACTCTGGAAATAGAAAAACTCAAACCAAATGTTCCCTAAACATACAAAATTAAATTTTTGCAATTAGGTTAATAAATTCAGTATAAAGGCAATGGCAGCAAACAAATCAGCTATTTCCAGAGAAATAAACTGGCAAAAACAAATCATCTCTAAAATTATACACATCTCAGAGAAAACCTCCAGATAAAGTCTTTGCATTGCATGCCACAGCATATCTGCAGTAGTGCTGTGCTAAGATTCACCCTACACCCAACATGACTCTGAAAGGAAGTGACTCTTTAGGCTTTCTGCTCTTTAAAGACACTCGATCAATGCTTGTGAAGTTCACAGTCCTCCCTCACTGACAATCTATTTAGTGTCCTCTCATCGGGTGTTCTCTGACTCCAGGCCCATCGGCTGCTGTGTAGCATGTTCAAAGGCACATATTGGCTATGCTGACTATAAATTCATATGAACTGCTGTGAGAAGTAATGTGTTCTACTTGATATAGCTGGACGATACAGCTAAAAGAAAGGTTCAAAGTTAAAATATAAAAGTTAAACTTTTTATGCATATATATGTATGCATAAAAAAGTAAACATAACATTTAAAAAACATTAACAAGTGAATTCTTTGGAGAGGTGAGTTAAGAAGCCTTTCTAGATTGAAAATTTTGTCACAACAGGAGGTTTTCTTATCTGCCAGTGCCTTATATGTACCCTTTCCGCATTACATTTTTACTAAAACAAATAAGAATTGTTAATCTGTTGATTCAAGAGAATGAAAATTATTTAAGCAGTTACAAGACATCCTTTCAGCTCTTTTAAGCATTAAATAAAGTCTGCTTGATGATTTTCACTCAATTCAGTGCATACTGATTTTTCTTTCAGAACCCTTGGGAGGCCCAACAACAGAGCCGATAACCAGAGTTAGATCAGTCCCTGGTATGATAGATGGTGACAGATGAAAATGGAGTTCAAGAAAACAACTTGGGGCAGATACAGTGGTTGGACAAAATAATGTGAACATCCATTATTCTTAGGGATAATAATATAATTTTTGTTTGCCATAGAAAAAAAAAAAAAAAAAAACTAAAAACATTGCAATTTTGATATGTCTATATTCTATTGGTTTTATATCAGTGTAGTATAGGTTGTGTTCAGCAGGGTTTAACCATTGGTGAAATGGGTGACTTGTCAGAGTTCCAAAAATGGCAAATCATGACAGCCTGTTTAACAGGAGCATCTGTAAACTTTACAGCTCTTTTTTGTTGTTGTTGTTGGTATTTTAAGAACAACAGTCTTTACAATTATGACTGCGTACACAAAGCATAGCACGACTTCATAATCAAAGAAGAATAGTGGCGGAAACTGAAAAGTGAATGATGTGGATCGTCAAACGCTAATTGCGACCAAACAACACAGAACTGCTGCAGCAGAATAACAGCAAACTCAATATATTTTGTTTCCACAAAAAAAGGACCACAGAGAAATGCAAAAAGCAAACACCCATGAAAGAGCTGCGATTGCTAAAACTTTAATCACCAGTGTTAAAATGTGAAAATGATGGTGTTATAAGCATACAACCTGGATAGTTGGTGCGCCAAGATAAACTTCAACCTCTGCCCAGACCAGGGCAATCACCTGACTTGAAGAGAAGAGTGAGAAGCTGATTCCCTCCACCAACATCTCTAAAGCAACTGGCAGATGTTTTTATTGACTATTTAAAAGTTATGTGAATCTATCTAAAGAAGTTTGAAAGCTGTATGAAAGATAAATGGTGGTAAAACATCTTTATAAAGAAACATTGCCTATTTTCTAGGTGTTCATGTTATTTTGTTTATCCTCTGTATGTGCCCCCACCAAAAAAGCATAGAACCATATCTTAGCAATGGGTCATAAAGCAATCATCGTAGCAGCGAATAAAAAGGTACTGTATCATATCGATCACAAGTGCAGTATGGAGTACCTCGATATAAAGTACAACTATACAAATATAAAAATAGGTCATGTAAAACAGAAAGATAAGTAAAGCAGCACAAGGCACATGGTAGATAGAGTGCAAACCAGTAAAGTAAACAGTGCAGATATAATGATTGTAGTGCAAAAGACCTTATTCAGTCTGATTAAAGTGTCAAAAATCTCAGAGAGCTGTTCTTAATTTAAACTGACAGAAGAGGTGGTTGAATGAGGTCAGTTAACTGCTGAATGAGGTAGTGAGCAGACCAGTTCTGTACAAAGTGTCTGGTGCATGTCCCAGTGTGTTAATGGGAGCTGGGGGCGGGGGATAGGGACTGAGATTCAGAGTTCAGTGGTGCATGGGGAAAAAGAGGGGAGTGGGGGGCAAGGTTGGGAGGGAGTTCAGCTTCCTGACAGCCTGATGAATGAAGCTGTCCTTCAGTCTGCTGGTCCTGGCCTGGAGACTTCACAGTCTCCTCCCTGATGGCAGCAGACTAAAGAAGCCGTGTGACGGGTGAGTGGGATCACCTGCGATGCAGAGGGCTTTATGGGTGAGACGGGTTCCATAAATATCCTGGAGGGAGGGAGACACCAACGATCTTCTCAGCTGCTCTCATTATGCGTTTAAGGGTCTTCCGGCAGGACGCGTTGCAGGCGCCATACCACACAGTGATGCAGCTCGTCAGAATGCTATCGATGGTGCCTCTGTAGAAGGTGCACATGATGGGGGCCGGGGCTCTGGCTCTTCTCAGTTTGCGGAGGATGTAGAGATAGCTGCTGTTTCTTGGCCAGTGCTGCAGTGTTTTCAGTTCAGGAGAGGTCCTCTGTGATGTGCACACCCAGGAACTTGGTGCTGCTCACTCTCTCTACAGATGCACCATTGATGGTCAGAGGAGCATGCTGAGTGTGCGCTCTCCTGAAGTCAGCAACAATCTCCTTTGTCTTCTCCATGTTCAGAGAGAGATTGTTGTCACTGCACCACCCGGCCAGGCGCCTCACCTCGGTCCTGTAGTTTGTCTCATCTCTGTTGCTAATGAGACCCACCACAGTCGTGTCATCCACAAACTTAGTAAAGAGGTTGGAGTTGTGTGACGGTGTGCAGTCATGGGTCAGCAGAGTGAAGAGGAGGGGGCTCAGCACACATCCTTGGGGGGCCCCAGTGTTCAGTGTGATGGTGCTGGATGTGTTGCTGCCGACCTGTACTGCCTGAGGTCTTCCATTTAGAAAGTCTAACAGCCAGTTGCACAGCAAAGTGTGTAGTCCCAGCCAGACCAGTTTGTGAATGAGCTGTTGAGGGATGATTGTGTTGAATGCTGAATTGAAATCTATGAACAGCAATCTGACATATGAGTCTTTTTTCTCTAGATGTGTGAGTCCTGAGTGGAGGGTAGTTGAGATGGCGTCATTGGTCAAGCAGTTGGGCTGATATGCAAACTGGATGGGGTCCGGGGGGTGGGGGCAGACTTGATGTGTTGCATGACTAGCTGTTCAAAGCACTTCGTGAGAACAGGGGTAAGTGCAACTGGACAGTAGTCATTGAAGCAGGAAGGAGACAGCTTCTTTGGGACTGGAATGATGGTGGTAGCTTTGAAGCATGTCTGCTGACATCGAGCAGAAACTCCCGACTGTATGCAAGCTTAAATACAGATAGACGCAATGACGTCTGCGACAAAAACACTGCGACTCACAAGACAAAAAACACGAAAAACTGTTCTGATCGGAGAGAGAGAAGCCGCTGCGTGTGGACACGCCGCCATTACATCATCAGTTAGGAATCATTCATCATCAGTTTGGAAGCTAGGTGTGCTATTTGATTGCAATCTTTCCTTAGAAAGCCATGTTTCTAGCATTTGTAAAACTGCATTTTTCCATCTCAAAAATATATCTAAATTATGACCTATACTCTCAATGTCAAATGCAGAAATGTTAATCCATGTGTTTATGAGCTCAAGGTTAGATTATTGTAATGCTTTATTGGGTGGTTGTTCTGCATGCTTAATAAACAAACTGCAGCTAGTCCAAAATGCAGCAGCTAGAGTTCTTACTAGAACCAGGAAGTATGACGTATCAGCCCGGTTCTGTCAACACTGCACTGGCTACCTATTACATTATAGTCCTCCTTCTGCATTCTCAAAACTCTGGCAATTTGATAATACATAAAATATAACAAAATCAACTGCAGGCGGCAGATTCTTTTCCTATTTAGTGCTCAATCTCTGGAATAACCTACCTAACATTGTTTGGGAGGCAGACACGCTCTGTCAGTTTAAATCTAGATTAAAGACCCATCTCTTTAACCTGGCTTACACATAACACACTAACACATTTCTAATATTCAAATCCATTTAAGGATTTTTTTCCAGATAAAGTACGTATCCAGACCAGATGGTGGATCAGCACCTAGAGAGGACCTTCATAGCCCTGAAAGTCAGCAGAGACCAGAACAACTAGATGAGCCCTAGATACCTTGTAAAGACCTTGTCTCAGACGGCCATCGGGACAAGACCACAGGAACCAGTTGAGTCCTCTGCACAATCTGACTTTGGAATTGAACTGCTGGTTTCGTCTGGCCAGAGGAGAACTGCCCCCCCGACTGAGCCTGGTTTCTCCCAAGGTTTTTCTCCATTCTGTCATCGATAGAGTTTTGGTTCCTTCCTGCTGTCACCTCTGGCTTGCTTAGTTGGGGACACTTCATTTCCTTGATTGCACAGATACTATTTAAACTGAACTGAGTTGGATGATGGTATCACTGAATTTAATGATGTTCAATGATGATGCCTTTAACTGAATAATGAGTGTTTACTATTGTCATTTTGCATTATTGACACACTAATTAATGCTGTACAGTTGCTTTGACACAATCTGTATTGTTGAAAGTGCTATATAAGATATGTGTTTCATTGGAATGCAGTTTATTACTACACAACTTGAAGGGACGAGTTGTATACTGTTTAATCAAATAATTTGAGTCTAAACATGAATGTTGTGTGGTAATATATTGGTTCAAAAAGTCACTAACCCCATATATTAGCAATAGTAATATTTGGGGAAAAAAATAAATAAACACGAACAATCACTGCCATGCATTACTTAAGAACATTTTTATTCTGTACATATGACACATGGTGTAGGGGAGTGAGCAAATGTCTACTAAATCCACTGTCAAAAGGTAAATGTCAGATTTTCTAGCAACTGCAAGCTCCTTTTATGGCTATCCTTTGACCTTTTGATCAGTTTGTTGGCATTTACTTGTATTATTACATAAGAATTTCCTGAATCATTTTAGTTTCTCTACCTTCAGATGTATAGGGCCAATTACTGTCAATGTGAAAGTGAAAGTGAAAGTGAATTGACATACAGCCAAGTATGGTGACCATACTCAGAATTCGTGCTCTGAATTTAACCCATCTAAAGTGCGCAAACACAGAGCAGTGAACACACACACCATGAACACACACCCGGAGCAGTGGGCAGCCATTTATGCTGCGGTGCCTGGGGAGCAGTTGGGGGTTTGGTGACTTGCTCAGGGGAACCTCAGTCGTGGTATTGCCGGCCCGAGATTCGAACCCACAACCTTAGGAGTGAAACTCTCTAGCCACTAGGCCACGACTTCCCCTGAATGTATCAGTATGTGTTGTAAAATATATCACAAAAAAAGGGTTATGGAGAAAAATACTTCCAGATTACTAGGTAGTAATTGTGGCATTATGAAAAATGGCCTTTGAGTGGACTGACTAGACTTGATCGCGTGTGAGAATTAGATCATGCAGAGTGAGAGAAAATGCTGAAGACAATGAGAGACAAACAAAAGTCTCACTTTCTCTATAACAGTTAAATGCAGCACATACCAAATTATAATGCCTTTGTGATGCCTTCTGAGATAATTACACTTCCATATCCCCTTTCAACATCTCCAAACTGCTTGACAAGCCTTTGTTTAGTTACCCTCGACTTTCTGTTTTCTGTACCAGACTTGTGCTGTTTACAAATGTTTTAAAAATGTTGCCATATGTTTATTGAACAATTGGAATTAGCTACATCAATGTTATGTTTTTTTTTATCTGTCTATTTATTTATTTGGGGGGGGTGGGGTCTTGTATTTATGGTTTATGAGGACACAAATGTGTATTATGACATGGGTATTACAATGTAAACAGAGTTTTCCTTTGTACTCTTACCCAAATGGATTTAAATACTGTTTTGTTTGTACCCCTTGTTTTCTTTAAGTAGTAGGTTTAGGTGTAGGGTTCGGGTAAGGGGATGGAAAATACAGTTTGTACAGTATAAAAACCATTACGCTTATGGAGACTCCCCATAAATCACATTTACAAGTATGTGTGTGTACCTACTTAACCATATTTTGGGGACAAATTTGTACCCAAAAGTGAGCTAAACCTGACAAAATCTCCAAAAACCTCCCTTTGGGGACGTCCTCATTTGTAAATCTTGTATAAAAATAAAGTAACCCTTTTTTTTTTTTTTTTTTTTTTTTTTTTTTTTTTTTTTTTTTAATTCTAAAAATGCAGAAAGTTTTCTGTAAGGGGTAGGTTTAGGTGTAGGGTTGGTGTAGGGCGATAGACTATACAGTTTGTACAGTATAAAAACCATTACGCCTATGGCATGTCCCCATTTAGATAGCTAAGTGTGTGTTAGAGGTGGAAAGTAACTAATTACACATACTTTCGTTACAGTACTTTGAGTACATTAAAAAAAAAAATCTACTTTCTTGAGTATAATTAAATTGTGGTACTTTTACTTGAGTAAAATAAAACTAAAGTATTCTACTTCACTACATTTATTTTTCACCAAAAGTACAAATAAATAAATAAATAGACAAAAGAGCGCCAATGGAGAAAAATAGCAAGCGTTTGATGGGCACTTTTCAGATTGGTGGGGTGGAGCCCTGAGCTTCAGCCCAAAACAGACAGGTCTGACTTAGGTGCAAAACCAATCAAAACTTCTAGTTCAGCTGCGGTGGTGGGCCATTCAAACTGCGCTATACTTTGACTGTCAAGAGTGGTCATTTTGAATCAGCATCATTTCAGTATTTCAGTGATTGTAAGCTATGCTCCGATTTTAAATCTAATTTTGTCAGCTCCTGAAATGTTTTATACCATTGATATTACACTCGGTTGATAGAAGGACGCAGTTATTGCATGGATGGAGCAAGAAAAATGTAAGTGTCTAAAATAATGGCATCCAGCTATGGCTGTAGCTAAAAAAAAAAAAAGGTGGGCTACTTTCAGGTCATTTCCAGGTAATAAGTATATGAATAATCAATCCCTGAATTTATCAGACAAACCAAGCAAACTCCATGCAATTTTAGCAAGAGCTCACAAATTTTCGGAATTGTCACAGATTTTCCGTACATTTTGGGCCTGTGACGTCATCGCAACGCACATTTAGTCAAAGAAAGGTTCCAACACTGGAATGAACAGCCTTGCATTCTCTTCATGACCGATTTACAAGAGCTACACTGGACAAACAAACTGAGAGCAGAGCTATTTCGTGGTTTTCGCGCTGGTTATGTGGGGTATGCAGTTTATATGGTTTGTCCGGATGTTATTGATTGATCTCAATCACGCGACGCGACACCCTTATACACAGCACTGGGAGATAGACCTAAAGTGAAGAAAGCAGTCGAATTCACCACAGAATCAATAACACCTCTGTGAAATTTTGCTAAAGCTACAGATATCAGAACAAATGCCACTGATATGGAAGCCAGGAAAAACATTGTTCAATAAACACAAATCAGCACCATTCACCATAGATTGAACTACAGGAACAACATTGTGGCAGAAATTGTCTAATGGTTACGAGTGTTTTTAAATGCCTGACACAACTTTTCCCAGCACTTTAGAGCTTTAAGTATTACCAAATTTGAAGGTTCTTTTTAATGTGATGACATTATTTGTTCATCCTTCATAGGTTGTCTCCATTTATAAAACTAAAAGTTTCATGATGTACAGTAGTCAACATTTGAAGTGGATCAAAACCTTTCATCAAAGTTGTCCCAATACCAAAACAATACACGTTCTTGTCTTAGGACAAATTTGATCAACTTTTTTGATCCACTTCAAATGTTGATTACTGAAAGCAAAGATTTATTTAAAAATAAAAAAGACATTAAATTACCACTAGTAGATGGCTGCAGATAAGTACTTTGTATGTGTATGTATTTATTAAATTTTATTTAGACATTATGAATGACAGTAATAAGTAATAAAAGTTAATTGTATCTACATCTCAACTACCTAGATAGCACAAGTACATCTGTAAGACGTCTGCTAAAAATCTGGGAAACATCTGCTATGTAATTTGATAAATGTCTTAGAAGCAGTTTTACATGCATTCTAATAAATGTCTATTTGACATCTAACAGGAAACGTCTTAGAGATGCATTGCAGATGAGCAAACACTCTAAAAACTACATCTTGCATATGTAAATGCAGACATCAAGATGTACATGTGCGATTAGGGTGAGTGCTTTATTGTCAGGTGCTGGTGCCACCTTCTGTAGAACTTAATGGCACTGGTGCTGGTGTCCTCTAATGTTAGTCTGGATCTCTACAATGGTTGTCGAAGTCAGAAAAGTCAAAACAATGAAAAAAAATTTATGAAATACAAATGATTGAATTGAATCAATTGATTGAATTTCTTAGCCAATTAAAAGACATAAGGAAAAATAAAGTCTGTCAATTAGACAAGTCAATTTTTTTTTTTTTTACATTTCTGTGTAAACCATTCAAGTCAAGAAGACTGGCAAGCTGTTTTCTCTGCTGCACACACATCCTTGAGAAAGTGTACTTGTCAAAGTCAGTTGATTTTCATTCATACTGTAGTAATCAGCTAACTATGAAATATTTTGCAATAAGATGATATCTAAGATTGTGTATTTATTTATTTATTATTTTACCTTATTGGAATCTAAATTAGGAATTGACAAGATTTAGAATCATTAAAATTCAAACGATGCCCAACCTTACCCATACACCATGTTGTTTTTGTTTTTTTTACTGACACCTTTCTGTTCACACTGTTTTAGACCCTTTCTTTTCTTTTAAACCCTCACTTACCCTTCTTTGCTTTTGCCCTTCTTAAAAACAATCTTATACCTGAATGTACTTTTCAAAATTAGTTATAAAACATTTGCACCTGGCAACAGGGATAGTTAGTATGTTTGTTTAACATAGCATCAAACATGATGACTATGTTAAGCAAAATGTATGATACTAATGTCATGTTTTGCTCCAAAAACACTATATAACATCAGTCGTGTTTGAAACAGTTAGCCTCTGTGGTTCCATGTTGCTTCTTTTCACAGTGAGACAGAAAAAAAAAATATATATATACACATATATATATATATATATATATATATATATATATATTACACTCACCTAAAGGATTATTAGGAACACCATACTAATACTGTGTTTGACCCCCTTTCGCCTTCAGAACTGCCTTAATTCTACGTGGCATTGATTCAACAAGGTGCTGAAAGCATTCTTTAGAAATGTTGGCCCATATTGATAGGACAGCATCTTGCAGTTTATGGAGATTTGTGGGATGCACATCCAGGGCACGAAGCTCCCATTCCACCACATCCCAAAGATGCTCTGTTGGGTTGAGATCTGGTGACTGTGGGGGCCATTTTAGTAAAGTGAACTCATTGTCATGTTCAAGAAACCAATTTGAAATGATTCAAGCTTTGTGACATGGTGCATTATCCTGCTGGAAGTAGCCATCAGAGGATGGGTACATGGTGGTCATGAAGGGATGGACATGGTCAGAAACAATGCTCAGGTAGGCAGTGGCATTTAAACAATGCCCAATTGGCACTAAGGGGCCTAAAGTGTGCCAAGAAAACATCCTCCACACCATTACACCACCACCACCAGCCTGCACAGTGGTAACAAGGCATAATGGATCCATGTTCTCATTCTGTTTACGCCAAATTCTGACTCTACCATCTGAATGTCTCAACAGAAATCGAGACTCATCAGACCAGGCAACATTTTTCCAGTCTTCTACTGTCCAATTTTGGTGAGCTTGTGCAAATTGTAGCCTCTTTTTCCTATTTGTAGTGGAGATGAGTGGTACCCAGTGGGGTCTTCTGCTGTTGTAGCCCATCCGCCTCAAGGTTGTGCGTGTTGTGGCTTCACAAATGCTTTGCTGCATACCTCGGTTGTAACGAGTGGTTATTTCAGTCAAAGTTGCTCTTCTATCAGCTTGAATCAGTCGGCCCATTCTCCTCTGACCTCTAGCATCAACAAGGCATTTTCGTCCACAGGACTGCTGCATACTGGATGTTTTTTCCCTTTTCACACCATTCTTTGTAAACCCTAGAAATGGTTGTGCGTGAAAATCACAGTAACTGAGCAGATTGTGAAATACGCAGACCGGCCCGTCTGGCACCAACAACCATGCCACACTCAAAATTGCTTAAATCACCTTTCTTTCCCATTCTGACATTCAGTTTGGAGTTCAGGAGATTGTCTTGACTAGGACCACACCCCTAAATGCATTGAAGCAACTGACATGTGATTGGTTGGTTAGATAATTGCATTAATGAGAAATTGAACAGGTGTTCCTAATAATCCTTTAGGTGAGTGTGTATATATATATATATATATATATATATTCAAATTCTATACTGTGATACAAGCTATGTCAGTTAGCGTTGCATTGCAGTTGTGTGTTTATTGTCTTCCACGTTTCATCAGTCAAAATATCTCTATCTGCATGTTATTCAGCTGTAGTGATATCTGATGCATTTGTCCATATAAGGGATTTCCTAGGGCTCACTTGTGAAACATACATTAAAGTACGTGAGTGTTAGGGTTAGGGTTGACCCTGCTCCATAATACTCACATTGTCTAATTTTGGGTAAAAATAGAAAAATAATACTAAAGTACTTTGTAATGCAGTAATTTGAGTAGTTTTTCAGCAAATTACTTTTTTACTCTTACTTGAGTCATGTTATTTTTCAGTACTTTAACTTGTACTCAAGTAAATTATTAAGTAGCAATACTTTTACTTTCCACTACTAGTGTGTGTGTGTGTGTGTGTGTGTGTGTGTGTGTGCACCCAAAATTGAAATGCTGTTAGGCAGAATGTATAAGCAGTTCATATATTTATTTCCACAATTTTGAAGATATTTATTCACAAATTTGATGATTTTCTGCCCTGCTGCGCTCATTTGTTGATGAATATATTTAGGCATTTGGTCACATGACATTTTAGAACCAATGGGAAGAAAAGGAGCGTTTATATTAATTCTTTCCCCATTGAAAGCTAAATTATGACTCCAGAAGGCTTTAAACTGTTTGGGGAATGTAAAAACATTCTGGAGAATGACCATTCATTTCAATTTGTTGAATGGTGAGTAAATCACTACCATATATATATATATATATATATGTGTGTGTGTGTGTGTGTGTGTTCAGAAGGTCATATCCTTACTGGATTATTAGCTATTGAGCATATATATATATATATATATATATATATATACTTTGTTTATCCTCCACATTTCATTTCATTTAATTTCTTACCACACTGGAGTGAAATGAAGTGGCATGTTAATCTGCCAGTCATGGGTCTTTCATGCCGAGAACTCTACTCATACTGTATGTTTGCATTTAAAAATTAATGACTAAACATATCTTTATAAAATTACACAATGTTGTTGCAGGAAAATTATAACCTGGATAATATATTTTTTTAAATAATTATAATAATAATTGTTAGATATTGATTGTTAAGACAATGACATGATCATGATCACTAGATAATGTTATAAATATGAGTAAGTATTTAAACATAAATACATACATACAAACCCGATTCCAAAAAGGTTGGGACACTGTACAAATTGTGAGTAATAAAGGAATGGAATGATTTACAAATCTCATAAAATTATGTTTTATTCACAATAGAATATAGATAATGTATCAAATGTTGAAAGTGAGACATTTTGAAATGTCATGCCAAATATTGGCTCATTTTGGATTTCATGAGAGCTACACATTCCAAAAAAGTTGGGACAGGTAGCAATAAGAAAAGTTAAATGTATATATAAGGAACAGCTGGAGGACCAATATGCAACTTATTAGGTCAATTGGCAACATGATTGGGTATAAAAAGAGCCTCTCAGAGTGGCAGTGTCTCTCAGAAGTCAAAATGGGCAGAGGATCACCAATTCCCGCAATGCTATAGTGGAGAAAATAGTGGAGCAATATCAGAAAGGAGTTTCTCAGAGAAAAATTGCAAAGAGTTTGAAGTTATCATCATCTACAGTGCATAATATCATCCAAAGATTCAGAGAATCTGGAACAATCTCTGTTCGGAAGGGTCAAGGCCGGAAAAACATACTGGATGCCCGTGATCTTTGCGCCCTTAGACCGCACTGCATCACATACAGGAATGCTACTGTAATCGAAATCACAACATGGGCTCAGGAATACTTCCAGAAAACATTGTCGGTGAACACAATCCACTGTGCCATTCGCCGATGCTGGCTAAAACTCTATAGGTCAAATAAGAAGCCATATCTAAACATGATCCAGAAGCGCAGGCGTTTTCTCTGGGCCAAGGCTCATTTAAAATGGACTGTGGCAAAGTGGAAAACTGTTTTGTGGTGAGACAAATCAAAATTTTAAGTTCTTTTTGGAAAACTGGGACGCCATGTCATCCGGACTAAAGAGGACAAGGACAACCCAAGTTGTTATCAGCACTCAGTTCAGAAGCCTGCATGTCTAATGGTATGGGGTTACATGAGTGCGTGTGGCATGGGCAGCTTACACATCTGGAAAGGCACCATCAATGCTGAAAGGTATATCCAAGTTACAGAACAACATATGCTCCCATCCAGACATCGTCTCTTTCAGGGAAGACCTTGCATTTTCCAACATGACAATGCCAGACCACATACTGCATCAATTACAACATCATGGCTGCGTAGAAGAAGGATCCGGGTACTGAAATGGCCAGCCTGCAGTCCAGATCTTTCACCCTTAGAAAACATTTGGCGCATCATAAAGGGGAAGATGCCACAAAGAAGACCTAAGACAGTTGAGCAACTAGAAGCCTGTATTAGACAAGAATGGGACAACATTCCTATTCCTAAACTTGAGCAACTTGTCTCTTCAGTCCCCAGACATTTGCAGATTGTTATAAAAAGAAGAGGGGATGCCACACAGTGGTAAACATGGCCTTGTCCCAACTTTTTTGAGATGTTGATGCCATGAAATTTAAAATCAACTTATTTTTCCCTTAAAATGATACATTTTCTCAGTTTAAACATTTGATATTTCATCTATGTTGTATTCTGAATAAAATATTGAAATTCGAAACTTCCACATCATTGCATTCTGTTTTTATCCACAATTTGTACAGTGTCCCAACTTTTTTGGAATCGGGTTCGTACATACACACGCACGTACATCAAGTTCAGAGTTAGTTTTGGCAGGTCACGTCAGTCAAGCTTGCATCAGCTGACTCTCAGGTGATTCACGTCTACCTATAGGGAATCGACACCTATCACAGTCCTTCAGGATTATCAGCAGCTTTCACATTGTTCAATAGCTAATTACCCTTCTCCATCCCCAGCTCATCCTGTCATCCAGTCAGGATACAACCTTATGATTCCCTTTTGAATCAGATGGATTACAAAAATGTGTACATTAAATTATTGAACATTAATTATATCTGCTATACTGTTTACCTTAGGGGGTTATCGCTGCTCTTGCCCAGAAAAGAACTATACCGCCAATCCAAACTGTATGCTTAATTGTCAATCACCTTTGACAATAGTGGTCCTGACAGAAATACATACGTACATACATACATGCATTCAAAAACTTTCATTTAAAACCTGCTTTCTGTGGTCAGTAAATGCCACATCAAGTGCATCAGGCACTGACATTTACGAATATAGCAAATAATAATCATTGTTTGTGTAATTTTGCATCAAAAAGAATGACAGAGACCAGTGCATGTAGCACCTAGTTCTGCTGGACTGTGGGTGGTTAAATATGATGCAGGATTTGTGCTGAAATAAAGCAATTGTGGAGTGAATTCATCACTTTATGGTATGGTGTAGAGGTCAACTGATGTGTCAGTTTTGCCAATTAACTGCCACCAATAGCTGATTGCTGGAACTATCGGTTATCGGCAAAAATCCATGCTGATAGTTTTCCGGGTTGGGCCCATTGCTAGAGCAGCCTCTAGTGGTTGAAATCACTGACAGCACATGCTATTTGTTTAGACACGTGATACTGCACGCTAAACAGGGGTGCGTTTCCCAAAAGCAACTATAGTCGCAAGTTCCGTTGTTACCAATAGAGTTCAATGGAACTTGCAACCATAGTTAGCTAATGACACTTTTGGGAAATGCACCCCAGAGGGAAACTTCAGATGCAGATTTAAATGCAACCGACAGAAAATCCTGCCACGCCATTCACATAGTTTTCCATTAAATGACATTATATTTGTCATCGTTAATCGTTGATAATGAAACATTAATCGTTGTTAATGTACATAATGAATTGTGTATCGTGCAGCCCGTGAGACGTGCACTTGGACCTTAGTGCAGCCCAGTGGAAAAAATGGTTGAGAACAACTGCTCTGTATGGTAATATCAAGCATAGTGATATTTTTGCTCATCATTCTAGGGACTACAATGAAATCCAATATGCCTGCTTCAGCTTTAAGTTAATGGCCTTTCTCCCACTTTAAGATAGTTTACTCATCTGTCAAAAGAATAACCATTGCAACATGTCTAAACCACCTGAGTTGATTGACTGGATACTGGGTGAACGGACTTGTTTCCTTATACCCAGTCCTATTTGTGAGTTGCTACTGTGTGCATTTTTTTCTGCCTCCTTCTCCCCTTTGACAACAAACTGACAGTCTCAGAAATGCCCTAAATCAGGGCTGTCAGACTCAATTCCTGGAGTGCCAGAGCCCTGCAGAGTTTTGATTCAACCCTAATTAAACACACCTGATCCAACTAATCAAGTCCTTCAGGCTTATTTGAAAACTACATGGTATGTGTGTTGGAGCAGGTTTGGAACAAAACTCTGCAGGGCTCCAGCCCTCCAGGAATTGAGTTTGACACCCCTGCCCTAAATCAACATGAAATAACATAAGTCTCTTCTCTCCCACAGCAACACTGATCCCAGAGTTGTTATGTCACCTGTCCTCAATCCAAAATCTACTGGCCTTTCAATGGATGTATAATTTCAACAGCACTACAGGGCATGACACCTCCTGAGAGATCATCACAGACTAAATTAATCGCTCACAGACTAAGCAATACAGTATACATGGAAAACACAGAGACAGTGGACATTTTGCCATAATATGCTGTTTATACCATGGTCCATTTACCTGCATGGCTATTAGTGGCAGGGACTGTTGTACAGTATTTACATGTGACAGCAAAAATATATGAAATAATGCAAAAATACAAATTGATATGTGTCGCAAAATAAGACATGGTGAGGAAGAACTCAAATGTGGCTCTTTTTTTTTAAGTGTTACATATGATTCTTCTTTGAATCATGATGTATCATTTATATCTGAATTCTGTCATTTTCCAAATAAAAAAGAAATGAATTAAACTGATTATCTTAAAAAGGGGCGGGGGGGGGGTTACCATATGGTTGTCAAAAGACCACCAGACAGAATAAAATGCACACAGTGCAAAGATCTAATGAGTGTCATCATAAACATGGACATTAATATGCATGAATATGGACTAAACAAAGGATTATGGAAATAAAAATGTTAAAAATCCCATAACAAAATAGTGTTGCACAATAGTACTGCGTTACCCAAGCACCAAACGTTGTAGTGTCAGTGGCAGTTATTTATATTTGTTCAATCAAAACTGTTTATTTATCCTTAATTTATCTGCAGCAACATAACATACTTAATAAGGCAATAAAGGACTGCACCTCTTGTTTTTCCTGCACTGTTCCTTGTACAAATAAATAAATAGTTCTGTGTCATGTCTGTTGGATACTCTTAGTGAATCATTTGTTCGATCTGCATGAACTGAACAAATATGTGAGTGGTCACATGTTAACTTTCTTTTTGTTTTTCAATACTTACTATACAATGCTTATGTAATAAAAAAATACATTTCTGAAAGTAAAGAAATTTTTAGAGAAAATATATTTATTATATAAGATTTATAATTGTATACACATTCTAACACTGAGTGGTATTGTTACACTACTTAATATTGTACTGAATTATATGATTAAAATATTGTGCTTCTATCCTGAAATTTCCAGATTAAATTAAGTATTGGGTTTTAAGAACAATGCTTGTTTTCTGCATATCAGAGTACAGCAAAGGACTTTCTTTGCTTAGTCTCCAAATAATATCAGTTAAATGCTACCACTCATGCTAAAACATCTACAAACTTTTGAAAAATGCCAAGAGCACTCGTTAACAATGTCCATTTTCTATCCTACAACAACTTTAACATTCATGGACTTTTATTTATGATTCTTTCTGTTCCATTTTCCCCATCTTGTTTATTTCCTAGGCTGCGTTCCAGTTAATTTTTCATGCCCTTCACTTGCACACTTCCCACTGTCTCATTTACTCGGATGTACAGTACATCATTGATTACATTGCATGAGTGCCCACTACTGGCAGAACCCATGGAATGGGCTGAACTGGAACGTCCTAAGCCCTTGATCACTTAGAATCTGCTATATAATCGTGATGCATTGTGGTCTATGGAGTGGCCTGAAGTGTGCATATGAAGCAGACTCGCTCCCTCCATCAAAATCGAGGGGTTGAGGGTCTGTCCATATAAACTTCCCTCATTCACTTCACGAAGTGGACTGCACTTCAAAATGGCTGCGGGAATTCCCCCGAGAGCACGTGCTTAGGGAAGTTTGCGAGTGCATGCCTAAAAGTGGAGTGGAATGCAACCCTAGTTTCCCTAGTTGTTCTAATTGCGTTATTCTGTTCACTTGTGTTCATTAATTAAGTTATCAGTCCCTCTCTAGCTTTTGTATAATTACTGCCTGTTCTGTTTAGTTCCTTGGCCGGTTAT
This sequence comes from Cyprinus carpio, assembly GCF_018340385.1. Lineage (NCBI taxonomy): Eukaryota > Metazoa > Chordata > Actinopteri > Cypriniformes > Cyprinidae > Cyprinus > Cyprinus carpio. The sequence continues at coordinate 3,810,388 of NC_056584.1, read as the reverse complement.
TGATGTTTGGTTCTATTGTGTTTGTGCTACCCTCTACTCCTGGATTACTTGCGTTTATTCTCTGTGGATTTATTATTAAAGACTGTTTTCTTGGATTACCCCTTTGTCATGCGCTCTTTAAAGCACTGTATGTAACAACTTGTGGTCTAATTAAATTTAGTCGATTTCCCCCTCTGTTCTTGAGCTTCACAACCTTAAAATCACATTTATAGACCAAAAAGTAATGTTATTTCAGCTGACTCTGCCTCCTTTGAATTGCTAATGTTTTAATTGCGTATATGCATGTAGTATGAGAAAGATCTGCACTTGTATAACCTAAATGGGTCATCACATCTACCCAAACAACCTGAATTGGTAACCATACAGCATTTGGAACCAAAATGAGCTATGCAGACAAGAACTGGGAAGTTGAGGAAAAGCTGTCAAAAACTTGAAATAAAAGGTTGCACTGCCACATCAAGCCAGCTGTCCACTGAATTATGGATGTTTCTTGGCTCCAGACTTTGCATCTGCCTGCCTAATCAACACCATTTAAAAGACGTGGTCTGTGACATTAGTTGCATTTTAATTATTTGACATAACCCTTTTTACCAAGCCAAAACTGAAGTGTTTCTCTAGACACCATTTATTTATAGAAGTTCTTCATTCATAAGCAATGGATCTGCATTTTGACTCTAATTCTTTGTTTCCCCCTTTCAATCAGACCACCTGCCTCCATTCTGGTATTCCTAATTTTCAAGATCTAATCAAATCCATGTGAAAAAGATGAAGTTTTGCTCTACTTCTCATTAACTATCCTGATTCACTCACAAATACATATTACTGAAAAAAAAAGTAATAAAAAATAAGGTTGCAAATGGTACTACATACATGGAAACTTTCAAAGAAAAGTATGGCTAAAGAAAAATAAACACAGCAAAGCAATCATTATTAATTTGGGAGGAAGTTGCCTTTACTCAAAAAAAAGGTGAATGTAATAGCAAAGGAAAATGAATATTGATTGTATTAGTGAAATTTAATTTCAGTTAGGGTGTTTGAGTCAACAAGGGTCTGTTTTAATAACAAAGCTCTGCTCAGCCCCTGTTTAATCACTGTTCTCTCAAGACCTCGAATGTCACATTTGCATGTGAGACCTGAGGCTGGACAGTTTAATCGCATCTTATAGTTGACAACAACTCTGTTTGGCTGTCACTGTACCTGTCTTGGATGATCAAACAGCCATTTCAAAGCTATAGTGTCTGCAAATTAAATTAATATCAATGACATTTGAGGATGGGTGTGCCTCTTTTCATATGACATCAGATACAAACCTTCTGTCTATTTGCATTCAATGCCAGCTCATCTTTATCAACAAGAAATCTCATGTCATCTAAAAAGGAAAGCAATTTTATTGGCAGAGCAAGTTATTTCCTTAAAAAATGATACTTAATTGTATTGAATGTGCATGTAATGTACTTCAAATTTAAAAAAATAAATAAAATAAAATGTACTTAATGAAATACAAACCCTCTATACCAAAAGAGAGTACATTTTCAACTAAAGTAATGGTTCATCATCAACAGTGATCATACTGGAGCACAATTTTTTAAAACAGATCAGAAGATAACAACATATATTCTCCTCTTGTAATCGGTTATTGATGTGTAGCTACTTTGGGGGCTTAAGCCCATGATGTATTGTCCAAAGCCCTGATTTTTTTTAAGATTCACTCACATTATAACAACAAAATAAATAGGTTTTAATATAAATTATTCTAATTTAGTGGTGATGAAAAATTAACAGACATCTTTGATTGTTGAGCATAGTCTGCTTTTCAGCTGCTCATACTGCACACTTTACAATGTGACCATGTAAATATATATTTTAATATCTAAACAATGATGGCTGAATCTTGTTATTGAAGTTTCAGTATTATACTATTATTATTATTATTATTATTATTATTATTATTATTATTATTATTTTCTTCTTCTTCTTCTTCTTCTTCTTCTTCTTATGTATTCAAATTGCTTTGGTTCCTAAAAACACCTATGTGAAACCTGAAAGAAACTATTTCAACTACAAAGGGGTCAGAGTCCACTTTAAATTCCAGGTACAAATAAATGCAAATACTCTTAATTATGTTCTCAAATAACACCAGATTGGAGCATTTAACACACAGGAGCATGCCCCACTCCTCTCTAGATACATTATGTCCAAGGTCCAAACACCATAGTCTCACAAAATCCTCTGGGAAACACGCATATCCAGAAAAAGCTGCCATACAGTTTGACATCAACAGTGTAAATTGGGCTCTTTAACATGAAGCATTTCATTTAACCAAGTTTTGAAGCAAGGGAGTTGTGAATATTAATTTGTTTGTTTGTTTGTTTGTTTGTTTGTTTGTTGATGATTTATTTTTATTTTTATTTATTTTTTCTATGGCTCATACCTTGTAATAAAGATTGTTGTTAAGTGCTTGAGAGACTATTCACTATAAGAAGACCCCAAAATTGCCAGGCTATGATCAGGCTTCAACATCCTTTTGAAAAAGTAAAAAAATAAAATGAAATAAAATAAAATAAAATAAAAGACAAACATACATACACCTTTGAGCAACAAATAAACGCTACATACTTTCTACTAGTTTGCACATCATGGCTGATAAAACTAGATTAATTAATGCCTGTCCCTGAAAACTCCCCACATGCCTTTGAACAAGGAATAGCAGCAGTCATTGTCATTAACTTTGATGGCACAGCTGTGACAAAACTAATGATTCTTTCACAGGCTTGGGAAGCAGTGGAAGTGCCTGCAGCATCACTAATTCTTCTGATAAAGCATGTCCTCTAAAATGTTGACCATAATGGGAATACAGAAAGTAACCTTTGAATTGAAGTTTACAGACAGAAAGAGGCACGGTCGTGCTAAAGTGCTCATTCACACAAGTACATCTGCAGTGAGGTAATAGAGGTGAGCAGGCCACGAGTCTGCATTTTCCTGTAATATTTAATTTCATGGTATATGCAAGGATCTGTATATATAATATACTGTAGGTCTATATTATAAAGTGTTGATTTGTAATCTGCAATCAAGTTTGCTATTGCTGCGATCTCACGTGAGTGACAGGTTACTGGAAACGATCATTATTCACTTGGTAATTCTGATGTCACACATCACTTTTTCTGGGTCCAAATTCTTTCTGAAATGTCAAAAGCAAAAAGGTCATTGTGCCCGCCTAGTTGGGGGCGTAATCAGCAAAAGAAATGCATGAATCAGTGCATGAAAGTTAACAAGAACGGTTTGTTGAGTTAAAAGTTTTTTTTTTTTTTGCAAATCCAACAGCAGCCTTAAAAACACTTTAAACCTTGGTATATTTACAAAATGAAAATGAATAAAAATTAATTGTAAAATTTACAATGTGGTTTGATATGCATTTGAAATCTTAAATGTATGATTTTGCATATAGTTTACAAATGCTATATCATAAATATCAGTCTTATGTTTTATGCGCAAATTCTTACTTTTAAATATCACAATGTGGCTCCCTCGAACGCTATAGCCTAGGTTATATATATATATATATATATGTTTTACATACATATATATATATTTAAATTTTACATACATATATATATATATATATATATATATATATATATATTTCACATACATTTTGTGTTTACATATATATATATATGTATGTAAAATTTGTTTCAGACAGATTGCAAAGTCAATCTACTAACAGACTATAGAAACGCCGTAGAACCTCCGTGGAAACCGGTGAACAACCAGAGATGGTTAGGAATAACCATTCGACTACAGACAAACCATAGGCCTTCCTTTACCAACACAGCTGACGCTGATCTCCCCCCACCAAAAGAAAAAAAAAGTTTATACCGACACGCCTATGTGATGTAAAAAAAATAGTTGGGGGTTTGTATTTTGCATGTAAATATCACATGATATAACATAAAATAATGTTAAAATAATGAACGGCGTTTTCTTCCTACCCTGCTAACTTAAGTCTAACTGGCATTGTGACGAATTTAAATAAATAAATAAATAAATAAGTAAGTAAATAAATAAATAAATACAATCTAAATGCAATATCCACGTAATTTCACCAAAATCACACACACACACACACACACACACACACACACACACACACACACACACATACATATAATATATATATATATATATATATATATATATATATATATATGCCATAACTTAAACAATTTTGTGTGCGTGTGCAAGTTTTGATTTGGTTTAATCAAACACAAAGTCAGCGTCCACCTAAATTCAAGGTCTAAAGGACTTTTGTTGTTATACCCAAGAAAACTCATATTCCTGAAGGGGATTGTAGCAATGACACCCAGCTTATAAAACAGACTTTCAACTTACCGTGAGCTGCGGCAACAAAACCTGCGAAAAGCAGCAGGATCTGCTTCAATGTGCCCATCGTGTCCGCTGTAATTCCACGCAGCGCCACGGTGTCTTGCGGTTTATTTTCTCCGATCACAGTAATGCATAGAGATCCAGCTTTGGGAAGAACATCTGACGCCTATGGCACACGGATTCGTCTATATTAGCTCTCATATCACCGATAATGTCCAGTGCAGAGACGAGACACGGTGGTGTTGGGACCAAAACTGATTCCCTCGGTCCAAACAGTAGAGACAGAATGGAGCGATGAGGCAGTCCGCTTCTAGAGGAAGGCGCTGGACTCAACCATCATGTGAGATACAGGGGAATATGGATGGAGATCTACAGTCTGCAGACTCTTATGGGTCCACATAAAAACATCAAGTCATAAAGTAGCTTTTAAGGTAGCCATATTATTTAACAGGAACGATCAGAAGGAAAGCCTGCTACCTCCCCAGTAAGAAAGAAAAAAAGTAGGTGGACTAATAGACTTTCTAATTCGAAATCTAATTTTCTTGAATCCAACATATTTTTAATATTAAACACTCATATAGAAAGCATAGTTTCCGTGTGTAGTATTATTATTCCTGATGTAGAACATCCGGTCCAAACGTATGTAAAGAAAATATTTATAGGATTTTAAAACTCGTCCCGAATGAATGAATGGAATTAAAAAAAAAAAAAAACATCTTGAAACTTTGACAAATATTATACCGAATGGGGGAAAGACTAAAGAATCCTACTGATTTCATTTGTCCAGTAGCAAGACATTATTCCAGTACAAAGCAAGCAGAGTTGTGATAAATATTCCACCATATCCAATAGAATTCAAGAATCAAATAAGCATGTACTTTGAATCTCCACTTAATCCAGTAAGATTATATTTTTTAGGACTCGTGTTCGGTTGGTTTCAAATGACGACAAATTTAATAAGAGTCATGTACGCATTTCCTTTAGGATCTAGGACTGACACATTTAAGGCAACACCACTGACTTGAAAAATGTAAGACCAACATAACTAATACGATGCAACAGTTTTAAGTATCTCAGTTTTATCATGAACATGACATTTGGCGATATGTCTTTTTTTGGGTATGTGGATGAATGTGTTTGGATGACAACTGTTAACGCTACTTTATGACAGGAATATTTAGTTAAATATAAAACGCAGCTCATCATTGTTTCTGCAGCCCACGCATCCGATCCAATATAATGCACACGTACAAACTCACACATCCTCTTGAAAAGAGTACCGCACACTTCATGAACAGACAGCACAGGTCTCACAGTTCCCTATGATAATGGCCGCAAAAAATGCGTTGGTCCGACAGCATTTCTTTGAGTTTGAGAGCGAGGCTTAGTCTCGGGTTGATTTAAAAATGTGGCTATGGTGCCATCTACTGAGCCTGGACAGTCAGATTAATAAACTGAAACTGAGTGTGGATTTGCATATTGGGAGACGCAAGCCGAGACCAGTAAATACTTCTGTTTTGCATTGTTTTCCGCTTGAATTTATTTTAGAAAAAGAACAAAAAAACATATTCCACTATCAGCATAACAATCTGATTACACATTTTAATGAATTTCAGGATGTCTTAGTAATCGTTATGCCTCCTTTGTTGTATTAGTCCTGATGGCCATGCTTTAGTATGATTTGAAAATATTTCAAATAGAATCTTGATCTTAAATGGAAGCCAAAAAAGGTTCTGCAAAGAGGAAGGGTTCACATCCTCAGTGTCACAAATATAAATGGATTATGGAGAATTTTTTTTTTACATTTGTGTCCACTCTTATTCCAAATTCTCTGCTTGAGTACTTTAATGTCGTCTACATGTTGACCTGTGGCGCTGTCCATGGCTTGGTGCTGAAACAGTGCTGTCCTTGACTATAGTAAAGGAATAATTTTCCCTCCCCTGTGACACATTTAGCACCGCCTGTTCCAGATCATTTTTTTCTTGCTTTTTTTTTTCATAACATAAAAGCATGGGATTCTGCTTTAGAATTGCTAAAATGAGAAAACCAAATAACACTTCTGCTTTTGGCTAGTTTTGAAGGAAGCACATGCTTTAATCTAATATTCAGGTTTGTCAATGGAAGCAAAGAAGTGTTTAGGGTTTTGGGAGCCCTCAGCAAGTGGGCCCCCCTTGGTAATAATCACATTCTGGGGTGGGGGACATTTAATATTATTTAGTATTGTATGTTATCGTAAGGTTGGATTGTGTTTCCTTAGTGAAAAAGACATAGACATTGTATGTAAAGTACATTTATTTTATAAGTACACTAAAAATACATAAACATTTCCAGGTGCTATTTGAAAATGCCCTGTGATTGTGCTTATTTCATGCTTCCCTCTAATGCACACTAAAATAAAGTAAAATATAGTTTACAAATGCATTTTTTTTCGTTTGACTGAAGTCAGTGATAATGTTCTTTGATAACGTAAATGTTCTTTGCTTGCTTTTTGTATATCAATTAATCACTGTTTGAATAACCATGGAAATGAAAATATTAAAATTTACAATTTACTTACAATGTTTTTATTAAATTGTGATCAAATTAAGTACAAATTCAGTCGTATTATGTGTATATATATATATATATATATATATATATATATATATATATATATATATATATATTATTCAGAATACAACATAGATGACATATAAAATGTTTAAACTGAGAATATGTATCATTTTAAGGGAAAAATAAGTTGATTTTAAATTTCATGGCATCAAAACATCTCAAAAAAGTTGGGACAAGGACCACACAGTGTTTACCACTGTGTGGCATCCCCTTTTCTTTTTATAACAGTCTACAAACGTGTGGGGACTGAGTAGACAAGTTGCTCAAGTTTAGGAATAGGAATGTTGTCCCATTCCACTGCATGAAAAGAGCTGTATACGGACAAATACGGGATGGGAAATCTCTGCTAAACTGTAGGTTTGCCAGATAAATGAGGCAGAGTGCTTGGAAAGGTAATACACAGAAGTAAACTCGTGAAACATCCAGAAACCTTACGTATGTGGATGTATATAGGAACTGGTGGAAGTTTCCAGGAATCCTTACAGCTGGTTGTGAGGAGGGGTGGGTGTGAGGTGTGAAGGGCTTTTTATATGTTTAATGACCCCCAGGTAGAGGTGCCTTCTCTGTTTTCAGAGCTGGGTGGGGGGGGGGGGGGGGTAACAATGTCTCGTAAAGACAGCACATACAGTATTGTGGAACATAAAAAACTGTGTTTGCTAAATACGTTTATTATTAATATAATTTAATTAGTCTATTTAAGAAACTTAGCATCATTCAAATTAACTGAAATTCAATGGACACAATTACCATTTTGATATGTGAAAATTATGTCTCTGACTTTTCATGTTTAATGTAATCTAGAGGAATGCAACAAATTGTTATTTCAGAATATATATTTCCAACACTTTGAAAACATGTCTCCAACTGCCCTATGTCAGTATGTTGTGCATGTATCTCTCAATGCTGCATTCATTGTATAAAAGAAGCAGTTCAAATGAGACATTTTGTTTCAAAAACATCATGTAACACATTTTGCTAGCTAGGATGTTGATAAATTCAGTACCATATTCATAAGTCAGTGAAATTTAAAGCTGTTTGTTTTTGCTGATGTCTCATGATTTGAAGTTCACTGTTTCTATTGTTATTATGATTCTACCCTAACATTTCATTAAATCTTTTAAAATAGAAACAAAGAAAATCAATAGACAGGTCCATAATCTAAAAGTCTTTCACATGTGAATGCAAAACATGTTGGGTGATACAGACTGACAAACTTGGGTAAAAATATCTGCAGATACCTGTCAGCTACTGTACTTCTAGTCCAGAGGTGCCGAAACTAGGGCACGCAGGCCAAAGTTGGTCTTTTATAATATATCCGTGTCACATTTGACCCTTGGCCACAAAACATAAGTAAACTCATAAGTAGCACATGTAGGTTATATTTGTAGCATTAGGAATAGCCAACAATACATTAAATGGATCAAAATAATTGATTTTTCTGTTGTTAAAAAATATTAGGATATTAAAAAAGTTCCATAAAAATAATAGTAATGTAAATATATTTATTGGTGTTTGTGTGAAGATCACTACATTTATCAAAAATATATTTATCATTAGTAGCCTAATATTTGTTGCTAAGGACTTCATTTGGACAACTGGGGATTTTCTCAATATTTTTTTACCGTTTTTTATTGTTGTATCTCTGCCAAATATTTATAAAGTAAAACTCAAAAAAAAAATAATAATAAAATGTACCCGTATAACTGGTTATGTGGTCCAGGGACACATATTATAAATTTTATGTAAGTTTAATTGCTATATCAAAATAACTTATGGTATATCATATCAAGCGACACAGCCAAGCGACTTTCCACAACACACCTTATCCCCTAAACACGCTTGTTAGTAATACAATTTAATTTGTTATTTTGACTGTTGCAAAAATGTTCTCAAATAAACCAAGTCAATAGACATGATTACCTTTTTAATGTGTAAAAATTACTTTATATGTCTGACTCTTCATGGGTTACATTAGTCAAGAGGAATACAACAAACATTGTTTTAGTATATCAAGAAAAAGGTTTATTGTAAAGGTTGACATTTACAGATAATGACAAAAATGAAAATAGACATTAACAATGACAAAACAAATTTCTAAATCTCTACCACAGTGCATAGTGGAATTACCATATGCCATATGGAAGCGGTGGGCGGGGTGTCGCGGAAAGCATCCAATGGGGAAGGTTGTGTTTGTAAAGTATCCACTCATAACAGAGTTCCGGCCAATATGTCAGTGGCGTAAGGGAATGCAACCAATGACATTACAGTATCATTCGCGTCGGCATTGTGTACGGAAGTCATTTTTTGCGAATTGCGACTTGGTGAAACTGACTATTGTTTGTGATGGCGTGTAAAAGAAACCTGAGTTTTACTACTCCCGTGAGTAATAGGGCTTTGCAACCAGCAGCAAGCCCACTGAGCATAAATTATTTAATGAAACAGCTGATATCCGGTCAGAACGCTTTGCCTCGTCAGCTTGAGGGTTTGATGGAGAAGCAAGCTGCAAACACTGTTCTTCTCGAAGATGCTATCCAGCGTCTTTGTGCTCTTGAGCGAAAGTTTGACAAGCAAAGACTGCAAGAGGAACAAAGACCACGGGAAGAGCCATTACATAAAAGGATAAAGAGGGCGCACAACGTGGGCATTGCGGTAAGTTGAGTTTGATTTTAGCGGACAATATAGTAGTAAAGATATGTAAAATAAAGGCTAGATGTTTGGCCCGCACCGCATTTGGCGGCCATCTTACCACGGGGAGCTCGCTCACTCGTAGTATTGTGTTTTAATGGTGCATGTACTTTCAAATAACCATAACTTGCTCCATTTTCTACCGATTTTCAAATGGTTTGGTTTGTTATAAACGATAGAGATGAACCTATGACACTTAGGGGTGGCCATTCGTGCCAGTCCCGCCGGACACGCCCGAACATGTTTTCAGGTGCGTTCTCCGGAAGTCGTGTTGGTCGACCGCATACGTCATCGAGGTTGTCACATTTCAGTTAAAATACATTAGAAAATTAAGATTTATTTCTTTTAAGACATACAATCATTGTAGTTTCATTCTTACCTTGAAATGTAACGGTTGCTTTTCTGAATTTTTTTTTTTTTTTATTGAATTGCTAAGAGCATACAAAGTCAATGCCAGGGATAAATACAATTGCGAGCACAGCTACAGATTATATAGTCAGGAGAATATTATGCAAATGACATAGTGAGACAGTTTTAAGGGCTTTGGAATTGCTGGATGTACTGGGAGTGTCCAGGTAGGATTTAAGTTCCTTATAGAAAATAAAAAAAGTAGGGCTTAGCATCCTGAAATTTACATTTATGTATAAAAAATTTTGCTAGAAAAATAAATAGGTTTATCAAAAAATATTGGTCCTTTACATTTTTATCAAAGTTGTGCTGACCAAATAAAACATCTTTATATAACAAAGAAAAACTCTGTGATGAAAATGTGTGAACAAAGATACAAAAATTCTTCCAGAACCAGACTTGTATATGTGCATTCCCAGAAGAGATGAGAAATGGATTCGTGTTCAGCACCACAAAAAGAACATAAAGTGTCAATATCAGGAAACATCTTTTTTAAGTAAAGCTTCACAGGATAGAAAAGATGAAGTAATTTGTAAGACACATCCTTAACCTTATTGATTAACTGAGAAACCAGAATAAAATTATTTTTAACCCAGTTTGGGAAAAACAACGACTTATTTTTATAGATAATATCACAATTATTCCAAATAAAGTACCGCTGAGGACTAAAATTGTGTTTATAAATTAGGTGCCAGGCCAAAAGCGCTTGTTTATGAAAATTAGACAATTTAAGGGGCAATTTGGTGATGTTGTAGTTACATAGCAATAGGAAAGGGAGACCACCCACCTTAGAGAAAACAAGACTAGGAAGAGTATTCCAGAATGAATCAGGATTAATTAAGTACTGCTTTAACCAATTAATGTTGAAAGTATTATTTAAAGAAGTGAAATCTAGAAAGTTTAGACCACCACATTCATAATTATTAATAACCACAGACTTTTTAATATAATGCCTCTTATGCTTCCACAGAAAATCAAATAGCATTCTATCAATATCTGCACATGCAGCTTTATCCACATATAAGGAGAGAGCAGGGTAAGTCATTCTTGAGATACCCTCAGCTTTAGCAATAAGAGTTCGTCCTCTCAGAGATAAATCTCTCTGTAACCATGAATTGAACTTCCTTTTAGCTTTCCCAACAACTGGATCAAAGTTCAGTCTGCATCTGACTTTATCATCCTTACATATGGATATACCCAGATAGGTTACCTGTGACTTAACTGTAAAGAGAGAGAGAAGGACAGGTTTTAATGGCTAACAACTCACATTTATTAAGATTTAGGTTTAAACCAGAAGCTTTAGAGAAAACTTTAATGTGTTGGATTGCAATCGGAATCTATAATTTGCTTTTCTGAAATTGAACCCGAAATATTAAACCTTGATGACGTATGAGGTCGACCAACGCGACTTCCGGAGAACGCACCCGAAAACATGTTCGGGCGTGTCCGGCAGGACTGGCACGAATGGCCACCCTAATGACACTGCATACTTATAATTTTCATGAAACTTGTTAAATCATCCATAATTATAGACACGTTAATAGCATATGTAAGAAACCAAACCATTTGAAAATTGGTAGAAAATTGAGCAAGTTATGGTCATTTAAATGTACATGCACCATTAAAACACAATGTTACGAGTGAGCGAGCGAGCGAGCTCCCCGTAGTAAGATGGCCGCCAGGTGATGAGGTTAGAGACTCCGTCGTAAGACAGCTATCCTTTATTATACATATCTATTAGTAACAGTTAAATTATACATCACCTTGAGTAAACAATTATTTTTGACCCTTTCGTTGTTGTAGTTGTCCGGCCTTTTAACAGTTTGTCACGTCTGTAAGTTACACTACGTCGTTTGAAAACTTTTGTTTCCAGCCAATGTAACGTTATGTGTGCATGTATTAAAGCGTTTTTCATTCAATGTTACAGGAAGCTGTAAGGCGCCTTCACAATTCGGAAAACAACCCACATAAATATGATCCACAAACTGGGTAAGACTGTTTTTCCACAAACTGGGTAAGGCTGTTTTTCTGCTATGTTTATTTGGCCTTTGTGGGCCATGCTGTTTATGGGGTTTTACATATTCCTTTTAAATGTATTTAATGACACACTTCTCTCTGTCCACACAGAATAAGTTCGCCTCGTAACCAAGCAGTCATGACTTATCTGCTAGAGGAATTGAAAACAACTTTTGCAGATGCAGACCCTGAGTGTATACAAGGTAATTTTAAAATGTTTGTTTAACAATTTTAATGTCTATAATTTTAGTCTCTTATATTTTGTCCATCTTATGATTTCAATAGTGTAGTTTCCGTCACTTATCTGAATTTTCTTTTATTCAGCGTGTTGCAAGACATACTTTGAAACACTTTGGAGAAAGTACAATTTGTCTCAGCCAGAAAAGTCCCAGCTAAGAGATGCCATTAAAACATGAGCTAAAAACCGACAAAGGAAAAGACGGGTAAGTGTAGAAATTCATCAACTTGTCTTTAAAGGGATAGTTCACCCCAAATTGAAAATTCTGTTATTTTCTTCTGATAAACCACAAAGAAAATATTTTTAGGAATGTTTGAAATCAAACTGATCATGAGCTCCAATCACTTCCATAGTATTTATTTTTTCTACTTTAAAGTCAATGGGGCTCATGATTGGTTGGATTATAAACATTCCATCTAATGTGGTTATCAGAACCAAGACATTTACAGGTTTGTAACAACATGAAAGTGAGTACATTGACAGAATTTTCATTTTTGAGTGAACTATTCCTTTAAGTTTGATACATTTTTGGGTGTTTTTAGTGGTTAACACATTGTGTGTTTTGCAGTTGCTGGATTCCAGGTCCAAGGTTGTTCAAACCGATGCAGAGAGAGAGCTTTGGCAGACTGCAACAGTGGAGCTGATGTCTGACGAGGAGGATGCCATTGTTGATGGAAGGCCAGTGTGGATTGTGAGGTCTCCATCTCACAGGAACCCACAATTGTCAGAACTTTGTGAGGAGCTTCAGCGCAGATTGGAGGCAGACATGCGCTACACTATTTTGCATCATCAGCGTGTTAAGGCTGATGGAAATGGACATGGACATGATGGACCTTCCTTTCTTCAACTTTAACTAAACTGCACTGGTTTTGCAATTTTAGTAATTGCACCACAAACTGCACATTTTCACTTATTCTCTTCTATTTTATCTTATTCTTTGTATACTTATTAGGTTAGATTTATTTAGTTTCATATTCTGCAACTTATTTTCTTTTAATATTGTTTGTGTTTGCTGTGTTTGGTTACATTTTAAATACTTTGTGCTGTGTGTACATATTAAGTAGTTTATTTAGTTTTATATTCTCTAACTGTTATAATATTGCTTGTGTTTAGTAAAATTTTATAAAAGTACTTTGCTTTGTGTACATATTATTTTGTTTTATATTTTGTAACTGTTATAATATTGCTTGTGTTTGGTTAAATTTTATAAAAGTACTTTTTCCCCTGTACAGTTCCTATAGTTTTTTATTTATATATTTAATGCTTTATTTATATATTTAATGCTTTAAGTGTTTTGGTTTAATTTTAATAAAAAGAAATTCTGAATCCATTCTGTTTTCCATTTTTGAGGGGGTTGGGTTGTAAAGTGGGTGGGGTGGTTATGGTTTATTAACATAGCTGGCCAAAAACAATCAAGTCACTATGCTATGAGGGCTTGGGTTGGGCTAAATGAAAACCGTGACCAATCAAAAACTAGTATCAGGAAATTGACAGGTCACTGTCCCAATAGTTGTCAGGGTTTGGGGTGTGTTTTTTTTAAAACAACCAATCAATGTTGAGAAAAAACACCAATAAGGACAGCAGAGGTGTGTCAAGGTTTGAAGTGAAAGGGCTCTTGAGGTGTGAAAATGTCTCCTGACAACATTCTTCAGGGGATTACTTGCCATGGCAACAAATGGCTGCATATACCACGGGGATATCCCTTCAGCAAGATACATCCGAATTGGTATCATTACGGGAGTTTCCTAACTTGGTGGAATTAGAAGTTTACCCTCAGTGGAACTAGTAGATACTTCCGAAAATCAGTGGAGTATACAGGAGTTTCCTAGTACGAATACACCTCTTTTCATGCAGTGTTCTTGTCTAATACAGGCTTCTAGTTTCTCAACTGTCTTAGGTCTTCTTTGTGGCATCTTCCCCTTTATGATGCGCCAAATGTTTTCTATGGGTGAAAGATCTGGACTGCAGGCTGGCCATTTTAGTACCTGGATCCTTCTTCTACGCAGCCATTATGTTGTAATTGACACAAAACAGTTTTCAACATTGCGACAGTCCATTTTAAATGAGCCTTGGCCCAGAGAAAACACCTGCGCTTCTGGATCATGTTTAGATATGGCTTCTTTTTTGACCTATAGAGTTTTAGCCGGCAACGGCGAATGGCACAGTGGATTGTGTTCACCGACAATGTTTTCTGGAAGTATTCCTGAGCCCATGATGTGATTTCCATTACAGTAGCAATCCTGTATGTGATGCAGTGCCATCTAAGGGCTCAAAGATCACGGACATCCAGTATGGTTTTCCGGCCTTGACCCTTCCGCACAGAGATTGTTCCAGATTCTCTGAATCTTTGGATGATATTATGCACTGTAGATGATGATAACTTCAAACTCTTTGCAATTTTTCTCTGAAAAACTCCTTTCTGATATTGCTCCACTATTTTTCACCGCAGCATTGGGGGAATTGGTGATCCTCTGCCCATCTTGACTTCTGAGAGACACTGCCACTCTGAGAGGCTCTTTTTATCTTTGAGATTCATTGATATGAGATTAAAACATACTTACGTCTCTCTTTGCTCATCTCTCTAATCTGATTTAAATTTGTCTTCTGTTGCAGCGGCAGGTGATCTGAAAACAACAAAATTAAACCAAATTAACTAATATTTTACAGTGAAATACTCATCTATATTTAACATTTACTTCATTAAAATTTTTACAATTACAAATTCAACTCAACTTTCTGCCAGTACATTGGACAATGTTTTACAGCTGTTATATGACAGACAAATGCCACTAATTTAGACTTTAAGCAACCATATAACCAGTGCCTATAGTTGCTAGATAACTAGCTAGTAAGTGTCAGTGTCATTTTACAGCAGTGACATGCTTGGAACCTATGTGTGCTAATTCATAGCAATCTTTCCTTTGAAAACCATGTTTCTAGCATTTGTAAAACCACATTTTGCCATCTTAAAATTGTATTTGTAAAATATAATATTTTCTTATTGTAATATGCAGAAATGTTAATTCATGCATTCATGACTTCAAGGTTAGATTATTGTAATGCTTTATTGGGTGGTTGCTCTGCGCGCTTAATAATAAACTCCAGCTGGTCCAAAATGCTGCAGTTAGAGTTTTTATTAGAACCAGGAAGTACGACCATATTAGCCCGGCTTTGTTAACTCTGCACTGGCTCCCTATTGAATAACGAATACATTTAAAAATCTTGCTAATTAATTATAAAGCCCTGAATGGTTTATATCGCATTATAGTCCTTCACGTCCACTGCAATCTCAAAATTCGGGCCATTTGATAAAACCTAGAATATCAAAATTAACTGCGGGTGACAGATCATTTTCCTATCTAGCGCCCAAACTGTGGAACACTCTGGAAGTGGTTTGAAAGTTTAGTCAAACTTGACACCCTGGACCCATTCCGATGTGCTTACTGGACTAACACATCCACTGACGATGCCATTGCAATGCCCATTTACTCTGCCCTGAAACACTTTGAGGGAAGAGGCACCTATGTGCAGAAGCTAACACAATTCATTCCTACCAAACTTATAGTCAAAATGAAGGATCTAGGTCTCAACTGTCACTTCTGTAACTGGGTCCTGGACTCCCTGACTGACAGACCCCAGGTGGTCAGACCTGGCAACCACACATCTTCCGCACACACACTGAGCACTGATGCCCCACAGGGATGTGTACTCAGCCCACTCTTGTACTCACTGTTTACTTATGACTGATCATGGACTACCAGCCTGAAGAACAGCTTTTATCTTCAAGCCATCAGACTGCTTAACAGCCAGCTATCCTTCATCTAGACCTGCAATCACTTACTGCCAAATTTTAAACACTTTACTTCGACCACTTTGGACACTGAGATTCTTACTCAGGACTACTGACTGCTCTTAAGGTTAACTATTTATTGTATTGTACTGTCACTTTTGCTAGGACACTTTACACTCTACACTGACACTTTGGACACTGATCTATCTCAGTATTTTTATCTCAGTACCTGAGGATTACTTAATATTCTTAACACAGTCTACCCTTATTTCATTTGTTACTGTCACTTAATTGTATTTATTGTTCTGCCTGTGGAATAGCACTTGGCACTTTAATACTGTAACATTTAGGCATCACAACGGAGTAGTGGATCCAAGTGCAAGGCTTTATATGAAGAGCATAGTCAGAACAGGCACTATGCAACAGCTGGCTGAACAAATAACTGAAATGGAGCAACAGTACTCTCAGTACTACCCGGACTCTTTTTGAATCATTTTTGCAGATTTTAACAAATCAAATCTCTGCAATTTGCACAGCATGTTGCATGTCCCACCAGTGACAGTAATATATTGGATCACTGTTACACCACAATAAAGGATGCATATCACTCTGTCCCATGGGCAGCTTTGGGGCTGTCTGATCACTACCTGGTTCATCACTGACTGGAGTGTAACTGAAGCTGCAGCCACGGATCTGGACGAGCCCACAGAGACTGTAACTTCATATATATCAGTTTCTGTGAGGATATGTGCATCCCTAACAGGACATTCCTATCATTCAATAATGATAAACCATGGTTTACTGGGAAACTCAAGACAGCTTCATCATGCCAACGAGGATGCTTACAGAAGTGGGGATAAACTCTTGTATAACCAGGCCAGAAACAGACTAACAAGGACATCAGAGTGGCTAAAAAAAACTACTCTGAAAAGCTGAAAAAACAATTTTCATCAAACAACCTGGTGTCAGTTTTGACTGGTCTGAGGAACATCACTAAGTACAAAACACCAGCCACACAGTCTGTGGAGAATCAACAATTGGCTGACGATCTGAATGTGTTTTACTGTCAATTTGAAAAGCCCAGTCTGGTCGGCGCCAATAGCCTTGCGGTTAGTCCGCCGACATATACAGCGCAACTGCGCTGATGGCGACCCGGGGTCGAGTCCTGGCTCGTGGTCCTTTGCTGATCCCGCTCCCCTCTCTCTTCACCAAAAAAACACTTTCCTGTCTACTCTACACTGTCCTTTCCAATAAAGGCATAAAAAGCCCATAAATAAATCTTCCCTGGGGGAATAACAGGCTGGCATGACAAGGCAAGGCAGGATTAGAATACAACTGGGGAACACACGTTGCAATGAAGAACTGGCACGGGACTGCAAACACAAAGAGAATAAATAGGGAGCGAATGAAGAGGGTAATGAGGGAACACATGTGGGGCAAATTAACCAATAATCAGGTAAAAAGATGGGTGGGGTCAAGACAATTGACATGAGAGCACATGGCACACAGGAAACAAAGACAAAAGCCATGTGCTCACACAAAACAAAAACACAAGCACATGGTCAGCAAAACAATCAAAAGCCATGTGTTTGAACAAAACAAAACAAGACACGAACACGCAGCTAATGAGAAAAATCATAAGCCGCATGTTCACACAAGACAAGACAGCATGCAGCCAGCGAAAACCAAGCTGCGTGCTACACAGCACAAGACAAAACAGGACATGAAAGCAACAACACATGACAATAAGAAAAGCACAAACACACAAGCACGGCTAAACACAAACCGTGTGCTACACAATACACAACACACATTTTTGAGCAAACTCAAGACCTCGAGAACTTGAGACCGCACACTCCCACAACCAGACAGAACATGGGACGCAAGTGTCCAGACCCTGACATGAAACGGAAACTCAACAAGACATGAGTGCCGTTATCTGAACACCACGCTCCAACATGAAACCTAACACGCAGACGAGTGCGCATGGCTCGAGCACTCTTGAAGCCGCCTGCTCACACGAAAACAACGACACGATGGGAGTGTCAGGGCTCTGTCACAAAACCATGAATTACACTGGACCGAAATGACAGAACCTTGACACTACCCCCCCACCCCCCTCAAAAAGGACACCACTTGGTCGCGGGCTCCTGGATAGCCTTTGGGCCATGTGGGATAGAGGAAGCCTCTTTCTTCCTCCGTTTCCGAGACCGGGGCACTGCAGATCGAGGCAGATGTTAAAAACCTCCTTGATATCATCCTCATTGTAGTCCAGATGGTCCATGCCTATAAGGAAGACACGGGCAAATCTCTAACATCAGCCCCCTGCTGATGGACATAGCGAGAGTTGACATGCTGGATCAACAGCTGGCGGATGGACCATCCAGTGGTGGGAGATGGAAAAAGGAAGATGCCCATCTCTGCTGAGTCCACTTTCGGCTAGTTCATATGTTTCTTCTGCACTGGAAGCTCCTGTCACCAAATCAAGTCAAGTTAAGTCAAGTCACCTTTATTTGTATAGTGCTTTATACAATACTGGTTGTGTCAAAGCAGCTTTACAGTGTTAAACAGATAAATAGTTTGTCAATGATGCAAGACAATAACAGTATTTTTTTTCAGCTAAAGTCAGTTCATTGATGATTCAGTGATGTCATCACCCACTTCAGTTCTCTTCCAGTAGTGTCTGTGCAATCAGTCAAGTGTCTCCAACCTAGGCAAGCCAAAGGCGACAGTGGCTAGGAACCAAAACTCCATCGGTGACAGAAATGGAGAAAAAAACCTTGGGAGAAAGTCAAGTCAAATTCGTTGTGTATAAACATACTTGGTAACAAAGCTCCTTCTGATTCTGAAGACCCATAAAGGTAGTGAAAAAATCATGGAAGTAGTCCATGTTACTCCAGTGGTTCAACTGTAATTTTCAGAAGTGACAGGAATGCTTTTTTGTGCGAAAAAATAAAAAATAAATAAATAATAAATAATACAATAATGATTCAACATTTTCTTCACTTTCTTTCAGTCTCCAACATGCATTCACGAGAGTGTCTTCTTCTTCTCCAGTCCACAAGAGCACCACAACACATGTGTGTTGTAAAATACAACCCGTACCAGAAGCTCTGTACTGTTTGCAAGCAGAGGAAGACTACTGCAATAATGTAATACAGCATTCCTCTACTTGCAAACAGTACAGCACTTACTGCATACTGCAGCGTATTGGTTGTATCATGAGAGTCGTGCTCTCGCATCAACACTACATGCATGTGTCGTGGTGCTCTCGTGGGCGGTAGAAGAAGAAGCTCTTGTGAATGAGTGTTGGAGATTGAAGCGAAGTGAAGAACATGTTTAAAATAGTCAATATTTTAATTTTATTTATTTATTTATGTTTTTTTTTGGCACATAAAATGCAATCCCAGTGCTTCAGAAAGTTACAGTTGAACCACTAGAGTGACATGGACTATTTCCATGATGTTTTCACTACTTTTTTGGCCTTCAAAGTAAAAGTTGCTCTCAATGGATGAACAGAAAACTCTCAAACAAGACGCTGTGTCAGAGGATGCTTTGGGAACGCCCTTCAGCTTGACTGGCTCTGAATCATGTGTGTAATCAGTCCAATGGATGGGCGAGACGTCACGGGCAGGGTGACGTAGCGACCAGGAAGCTTAAAAGTTCTTGCAGTGAAACCGACTTTTAGCCTCTAGAAATGAAGCAAGCGCTGGCAGGGATGCCGGAAGTATGGCCCCGAGACGCAGCATCTTGTTCCCTCGAGGAACCATTGTTACATGCGTAACCTGAGACGTTCTTCTTCAGGAACTCGAGCTGCGTCGGAGGATGCTTTGGGAACGACTTTGCCCATGCCGCCAGACTTTCAAATCAAAGTAATCGGGGACACCCCGTCCAATGGCCAAACTTCAGAAGGAGTGAGTCTTGACCCCTAAGAGAGGGGAGATCAGAGGACTTGAGGCTTTAGGATAGCATCCTGATCCACCGCTTAGCATAAGCTTCTTCTGGCCAGAGGCCTCAGCGCTTAGCAGAGGCTTTTTGTGGCTGGAGGGTGTCTGCCCACTGACTGGCCATCGAGAGGGGCGCAGTAGGCCACAATGGCCGCCACATAGACCTTCAGGGTGGAGTGGGTTAACTCTGTGGAGAGAAAGGCCTGCAGGAACTCCAGAACTGAACCAACCGGGCAGTTAACTGGGTCGAGCTGGTGGTCTCCACACCAGGAGGTGAAAAGTTTCCACCTCAAGGCTTGCAGTTTCCACATGGAGGGAGCTCTGGATTGGAGGATGGTCTCAGCAACCTCGGTTGAGAGACTGAAAGCTACGAGCTGTGCCCCCTCAGGGGCCACACCCATAACTTCCAACTCTGAGCGGGGGCGTGCCCTCCGCCTGTGAGAGGAGGTCCCTCCTGACGGGAATTTCCCCTGGAGAGCCGTCTAGGAGGGAAATCAAGTCCGAGAACCATACTCGGCCCAGCCAGAACAGAGCTACTAACAGCAGAAAGACCCCATTCTGGCACACTCACTCGAGAACTCCCGTGAGCAGAGCAATCAGGGAAAAGGTGAACAGACGAAGCCTCGGCAACGTCTGTACCATGGCATCCAGCCACAATGAAGCTGGGTGAGTCAGAGAGAGAACCAGAGGGGACAGTGCGATGTCTATCAAGTCGCAAACAGGTCCACCTGAGTCTGGCCAAAATTTCTCCATATCTGCTTCACCACCTCGGGGTGAAGCATCCATTCCCCGGGCCTCGGCCCCTGCCTCAACAGGATGTCTGCTCCCATATTCAAATGCCCAGGAGTTTGCCCTGGGACCACACAAGGATCTGGTACACTAGTTTGTACAAACGGCGTGATACAGACCCCCTTGGTGGTTGATATAAGAGATCTGTGGTATCTATGAGGATTTCCAGTCAGGATTTAGACCGTATTATAGTACTGAGACTGCTCTCCTTAGAGTTTCAGATGACCTGCTCTTATCATCTGATCGTGGTTGTATCTCTCTATTAGTGCTATTGGATCTTAGTGCTGCGTTCGACACTATTGACCACAACATTCTTTTGCATAGACTAGAAAATTTTGATGGTATTGATGGAAGTGTATTAGCATGGTTTAAATCGTACCTATATGACGGCTATCAATTTGTAGCAGTGAATGAAAAGGTATCATAACGATCACAAGTGCAGTATGGAGTACCTCAAGGCTTAGTACTAGGGCCGTTACTCTTCACGCTTTACATGTTACCCTTGGGAGATATCATCAGAAAACATGGTGTTAGCTTTCACTGTTATGCTGATGATACTCGGCTCTATATTTCTTCGGCTGCTCTGTCAATTCTTTGTCATCAGTTAGGAACCTATGCATGCTATTTGATAGCAATCTTTCCTAAGAAAGCCAAGTTTCTAGCATTTGTAAAACTGCGTTTTTCCATCTCAAAAATATATCAAAATTTTAACCTATGCTCTAAATGTCAAATGCAGAAATGTTAATCCATGTGTTTATGACCTCAAGGTTAGATTATTGTAATGCTTTATTGGGTGGTTGTTCTGCATGCTTAATAAACAAACTCCAGCTGGTCCAAAATGCAGTAGCTAGAGTTCTTACTAGAACCAGGAAGTATGACCATATAAGCCCGGTTCTGTCAATACTGCACTGGCTACCTATTAAACATCGTATAGATTTTAAAATCTTGCTTATTACTTATAAAGCCCTGAATGGTTTAGCACCTCAGTATTTGAACAAGCTTGTTACATTATAATCCTCCACGTCTGCTGCATTCTCAAAACTCTGGCAATTTGATAATACCTAGAATATCAAAGTCAACTGTAGGCGGCAGATCCTTTTCCTATTTAGTGCCTAAACTCTGGAATTACCTACCTAACATTGTTCGGGAGGCAGACACACTCTTGCAGTTTAAATCTAGATTAAAGACCCATCTCTTTAACCTGGCTTACACATAACACTCTAATACGCTTCTAATATCCAAATCCATTAAAGGATTTTTAGGCTGCATTAATTAGGTAAACTGGAACCAGGAACACTTCCCATAATACCCGATGTACATGCTACATAGTTAGAAGAATGGCATCTATGCTAATATTAGTCTCTCTTTTATTCCGAGGTCAGCATAGTCACCAGATCCAGTCTGTATCCAAGTCAGATGGTCACTGCAGTCACCTGTATCCAGTACATATCCAGCCCAGATGGTGGATCAGCACCTAGAAGGGACCTCTACAGCCCTGAAAGACAGCAGAGACCAGGACAACTAGATGAGTCCCAGATACCCTGTAAAGACTTTGTCTCAGACGACCACCGGGACAAGACCAACGGAAACAGATGATTCTTCTGCACAATCTGACTTTGCTGCAGCCTGGAAATGAACTGCTGGTTTCGTCTAGCCAGAGGAGAACTGGCCCCCCGACTGAGCCAGGTTTCTCCCAACTGTTTTTTTCTCCATTCTGTCACCGATGGAGTTTTGGTTCCTTGTTGCTGTCGCCTCTGGCTTGCTTAGTTGGGGACACTTCATTTACAGTGATATCGTTGACTTGATTGCAAATGATTGCACAGATTCTATTCAAACTGAACTGAGCTGAATGATGACATCACTGAATTCAATGATGAACTGCCTTTAACTGTCATTTTGCATTATTGACACACTGTTTTCCTAATTAATGTTGTTCAGTTGCTTTGACACAATCTGTTTTGTATAAAGCGCTATATAAATAAAGATGACTTGACTTGACTTGACCACTGTTGTGTTGTTGGTGTGCACCAACACATGGTGACCTCTTAGGTCTGGGAGAAAGTGTTTTAGTGCTCGAAGCACGGCCAGCATCTCCAGGCAGTTAGTATGCCATGTCAAATGGCGACCACTCCACAGACTGCAGGCAGGGTGGCCACTCATGACAGCACCCAAACCAGTGAGGGATGCGTCTGTCACTAGCGTTATGCAGCAACAAGGCGCTCTTAGCACTGGGCCCTGAGACAAGAACCAAGGTTAATGTCAATGTGGTTGAGTCGTGAAAGTGTGGAGTGAGATTGCAAGACCAGAGGAAGAACCGGTATCGGTATTGGTATGCTTTTGGCCCCAAAAGCAAAGCTCAGGAACTTCTGATGAGGAAGGATGGAGATAAGTCTATCTTTTAGATTGATCATGACACACCAGTCCTCGGACTTGGTCTGAGACTAAACCTGTTTGGGTACGAGCGTGTTGAACTTCAGTCCCCTGACTGAGCGGTTCAAAAGACGCAGGTCTAAAATAGGCTCCACTCCTCATTAATGCTGCTCACTATAATCAGGCATAATATGCTTGTGTAACTGATGCTTGTGGAACTGATGCAACTGAGCTCATCGACGCCCTCCATATCATTCTCCTCGGAGAAAGACAGGCAGAGCTTTGCGCACTCTTCCCAGGGGGGAAGTATCACAGTGCGGGCTTCCAAACAGGCGGATCGCTTGTTTCACCACACATGCTTTTAAGCTTCCTGGTCTCTACGTCACCCTGCCTGTGACGTCTCACCCATCCATTGGACTGATCACTCATGATTCAGAGCCGGTCACGCTGAAGGGCGTTTCCAAAGCATCTTCCGATGCAGCTTGAGTTCCTGAAGAGGAAATGGATTGATATATTGGATCCATGTATGCATCTTAAAGTGAAAACATACCTGCTGCTCTTTATATCCTAAATTGTTATAAGACAATAAAAAAAAGAGAAAATAACCCACTGCTACTTAAAGGGTTACTCCACCCCAAAATCAAAATTTTGTCAGTAATCACTTACCACCATGTCGTTCCAAACCCGTAAAAGCTTTGTTCATCTTCAGAACACAATTTAAGATATTTTGGATGAAAACTGGGAGGCTTGTGACTGTCCCATTGACTGCCTAGTAAATTACACTGTCAAGGTCCAGATAAGTATGAAAGACATCATCAGAATAGTCCATCTTCCAACAGTGGTTCAACCGTAATGTTATAAAGTGACGTGAATACTTTTTGTACGCAAAGAAATAAAAAATAACAATTTTATTTAACAATTTTTCTCCTCTGTGTCTCTCTCCATCACCGTAGCACCATTTTGGAGAATATCCGCTGAATGCAAACTGCGTACACTATTCTATATAAAGTACATGTGTACAATAAAATATTTATGCATAACTAATAAACAAAATGGTATTGAAATTATTACACTTACTATTTATGGATTTTCATCAGCATCTTAGGTAACAATACTGCTGCAAGAAAATACCTGGCAATACTGTAGATGGAAAAGAAATGAAAAACATTTATATTAGAGGACTATTATGCTGGATTTAAAAGCATGGCAAATTACAGTAAATGTCTCCATTTCAGAACCAATTCCAAATGGCTTATTGAAGTTACTCACTGTGGTTTGCTGAAGAGCAAAAGAGATCCATTCGAGATGTGGGGCCTAATTTCCCCCATAGTACTCTTACAAAGTTCATAGCTTTTCTGATTCAAAGTAGGTTCTCTCTATTATTATAATATTTATCCAGTATGCAACAGATGTGTATTCATTGCATTTTTATTACATTAATGCAATATTCAAAGTACAATGCTGTTTATTTGGGGGAAGTCGTGGCCTAATGGTTAGAGAGTCGGACTCCCAATCAAAGGGTTGTGAGTTCGAGTCTCGGGCCGGCAGGAATTGTGGGTGGGGGGAGTGCATGTACAGTTCTCTCTCCACCTTCAATACCATGACTTAGGTGCCCTTGAGCAAGGCATCGAACCCCCAACTGCTCCCCGGGCGCCGCACCATAAAATGGCTGCCCACTGCTCCGGGTGTGTGTTCACAGTGTGTGTGTGTTCACTGCTCTGTGTGTGTGCACTTCGGATGGGTTAAATGCAGAGCACGAATTCTGAGTATGGGTCACCATACTTGGCTGAATGTCACGTCACTTTCACTTTATTTATACTGACACAATTGGCTAGTCTCTTCAAAAGGGTAACTTCAGCTTATGCTACATTAATATAATATAGACTTGCACATATAAACAATTTGAAAATTTATATGCAGGTAAATTGAGAGAGCATTCTTACTAAATATTAGAAGTATATGAACATAGTATGCATTCATCCACTTGGCATTACAAAGTGTTCAACAAATCAGATTTTTTGTGCCTTAAAACAATGGTTAGGACACTATAAAGCCTAAACTGGCACAAATAGTACAGGCATTAAGAAGTAAACATTAAATCAGAATTGACCATATTTACATGTTTCTGGTCTTACTGTGCATGATTCATCAATGTACATTATTCATTTAGGGCCAATTCACACTGCACTGACAGAAGCAGACAACCAGCAACAGTAACACACTGGTCCAACAAACGCTGGGTTTCATCGGACCAATGTGTTACCCCTGTCAGTGTCTGTTGCCATTGGTCGGTGCTTGCTTTCACGAACTGAACATGTTGAATTGCCGTTTATTGTGTCTTGGAACATCTGAGAAGTGCCATACTGTACTCAGTTGACTGTTGGGATTGGTCTGCATCTGTTGGTGCAGTGTGAATTGGCCTTTATTTAAAATAATGTTGATGCTCATTTTTAGGTGCATTCTTATATAATCATGTTTTGCATTCATACATCTTATTCTGATCAAAGTACAATCTACAGTAATTAGGTGTTACAACATCTGAACTGTTGAGTAAGGAGTTATAAGAGATGTTTGGTCTCTTATCTAATACTTCTGCAAAAATTAGCTGCCATAATTACATATCACTTTTATATTGCATAACACTTCAGTCTTGGCTGTGGGTACATCTTCAGTAGCAATAGCTTAGTTTCACGATCCCTTATTTTTTTGAGGATTGAGCCAGAAGCCTCTGTAAACACTTTTTAATTTAGCTCATGGCTTTGGGGGATAAACATATAGGAATTTAAAATCTCTCCTGGGTCTCATTTGTCAATCAGTATGACTGACTTTGTGTCTCTGCATAAGAGATATAACCTTATTATAGTATTTCACTATATTTTTCAATTGATGAACTGATAACATAATAGATTAATCCTTTTCCCTCAGTTATGTGATTGTTCAGAGCAATTGTTTGACAGAGAAAAGAAAAAAAAGTGTGTTTGTTTGTGTGTTTGTTTACATGTTTTAGTTTACATGTGCTTAGAATTGTTCAATAAGCATTGTTTGTTTGTATTTAAAGAAAAGTGTCTTGTTTTATGTGCTTACAAAGTTGATGGCTTAAACTGCCGATCTTGTTACCAAATAATAATAGCTAATAGTAAAGGTCTTGCGCCTTGTCCGGAATAATAATAAAAAAAAATCCTTACAATTCCAATAGGGTTTCAGTGCTTCACACTTGGATCCCTACTTATTCATTTT
Organism: Cyprinus carpio; assembly: GCF_018340385.1. Taxonomy (NCBI): domain Eukaryota; kingdom Metazoa; phylum Chordata; class Actinopteri; order Cypriniformes; family Cyprinidae; genus Cyprinus; species Cyprinus carpio. Next base: position 3,783,909 of record NC_056584.1, on the reverse strand, counting down.
AATAGCAGCATATCAAACCTTGACTACTGAACTAGGAAATGTCACTAGTTTACATTTGAGAAATCTGGTCACCTTATCCCAATCACAAGACCCTTAAAAAGACCCTTTGCTGGTTTCATCCAGTTTCCTGACTCTGCCTAATTGTAGCGCTTACTCTCCGGCTATTAACCTAATGCAATCTATGGACCAGCGTTTCAGAAGAAACAGATTCGCTGCTGAGAAAGATGCCACAACAACAGTGAAAACTCGTTTGAACACACACTGTATTTTCAGGTGAATGACAACAGGTGAATTACATTGGTTGATAACAAATAAAATGAAATAAAATCAAATGTAGATATGTATTTCTTTTTCAACCAGAATGTAAGATCTCAACACTTTAGGTCTCATTTTTTTTCTCTTTGGGTTTCAACAAGGTAAATCCCAAATAAAAAACATACAACCCAATTACACAACAAATGTTTTTTTTTTTTTTTCAGATGGAATCCAATCAGAATGTGCAGTCCTTGTGAAAGAGTGCTTTGGAAAGTTTTTAGAGGAAAAAAAATAATAATAATTGTCCTTTTTCTGTTGGTAATGAAAAAGGTCTCCATCCGGGAAAAAAAAAAAAAAAAGATGAGGAAAGTTAGTCTTTTTCCTACCATTCGCAGTTCAATCAGTGTGAATACTTCTTCAACAGAAAGATCCAAGAACAAACTCAAGGGAGGCTCGCCAGTCCAAACCCTCCTCAGAACCACTGGAAGGCCGGGACAAATCCAGTATACACAGCGAATTTGGAAAAGACAGAACAACAGAAGAAAAAAAGAAAACCTGACCTTGAACGGTCAAGGTCACAGAAATATCATTAATATCTTCATTGTAACGTACAATAAACAATTTTTACTCACAGTAGAGTTACTCCTCATAACCTGAACATTTGTAAATACATTTTTCAAATAAAGAATATTTCTTTTGCATAGGCAATGTTTGTGACTCTCTCAACATAATACACTGATTCATATATTGACCACTTCTCCATCAGTTTAGCTATTATTAACCCTATACAGCATTAAACATTTTCTTTAATACATATAAATCACTCACAGATTTAATTTATCTTGCTTTTTGTCTTATACAACCGTAAAAGTTTGATTTGTAACAGTTACAAAGCAATTTGACTTACCAAGGAGATCGTTTAACTCAGAAAATTCCAGAATGGTGCAGGCACAGCACGCCCCATTACAATTGCTCCCTTTACCCTTTTTAATCAAAAATTCACTTCATAAATACTTTAGCAATACTCTGATGCTATTTAAGTATATGTATATCAGCATACACTTTTATATTAAACAGATGAGTGTTCATTTCACTCTCATAACAATACCAACCTCACTTATATGTAATAGGAAATAAAATGTGTCTTTTCACTCACATCAATCCATCGACCAAACTCATCTATAAGGCTATTTTCTATATTTCTGTTTCCCGGAGCATCGAGACACAGCGCTCATCAGGCATCCGTTCACGAGAGAGAGAGTTGCCTCTTAACTTCAAAACCCGGAAATCAATTCTTCCGCAGCGCCAGATTCTGCGCTCGTATTGGCTCGTCTCAAGTTTATAACTCATCACCATTAGTATTACCCAAATGAAAATATACGTTGGTATGAAAGTAATATTTTTCTTTTATGAAATTACTAATTTTGAATACTTTTTAATAACTCTCCCATTATTATATTGTTATATTAATAACAATATTTTTTCTGTTATTCCACTGGTAACCTTGGTTACATAATACTTCCCCAACCTCAACTCAGCCATTGTGCACGGATCCTCCTTCTCCACGTCAAGCCTCTGAGCCCATGACTCCACCCAGGTCTGTTGAGGCGTCGGCTCCACGCTCCGTCGGTTCCACCATTGTCACCATTATCACCCCTCAGGTTCCACTGGGCTCACTCGTCCCTCGAGCCTTGGTCAGTCATCGCTCTACCTCCGACACAGACCCCGGGCCTTTTACTTTCAGGTTAACCAAAGAAAACAGACATGTTGTAAGGAGCAAAATATGTTTATTTTAACTGAACAAATGTAAAGATGCAGTGCTCTTTCCGTGTGTATGCGTCTCTGGTTGTCAGATGTGGGGTCCAAAAGCAATTCTTCCCATTGGCTTCTTAAACAATAAAATGAACACATTTAGTAGTGTTGTGATTTTATATATCTAGGAGTATCGTTTGTTCATTGAAAAAAGATTTGTAAAGACTAATGACAGTTTGGATTTAGAACAAGGTCCGAAATTCTGTGCACATATCAAGACAGGCTGTACCAAATGAGCTTTTTGTCACATGTACGAGTCTCAGTGTGTATTTGCCATATGGAAATTCAATACTTAAGTTCAATATTTGTCGATATTAGATCAATTTAATAGCTAATGTCAGCTTTACGTGCTAGCTAAGTGTTCACATAACGTCAGCAGCCATACACAATGGAGAACAACAAGCAAATGTTTTAAACTTTTCATCAAATTTAAACATTAGGCTACAAGATACACAGTGGTTACTATTCAAATCTAAAACTATACAATTCTAAAATTAAAAATACATTTTCAACTGACGAAAGAGAAAACTCAAGGCCGTGTGTGAGGAAATCACTTAACTGTCTCTACGCAGATGAGCGTTGCCATGGATACATGCTGCATGCATTATTTTCCACTTTATTTTCCAGCAATGTGCTTTTCTATTCTTCATGTTTTCCTTGGCTGCATTCATTAGTTGAATCTAACGTTTTAGAGCTCCTGGGATTCAAACTTCTTTTCTTCATGCATGAGGAATACATAGGACCTACAGTAATAAATTGTAGCCTACATTCAATTATATTACTGAAAGGTATCATGTTTTTGATGTTTAAATGATAGCCTAACTGCCAAAAACAGGCTCGTGATTTGATGACATCTTTAATTACAGAAGTCACTCCTTTATTTTATAATTTTTTCCAGAAATTAAAGTTATTTATTTTTAACATTAACTTAATTTTACAATTAATTCAAATCTATTATTTTTACTACAGCAAAAAAAAGAAGAAAAAAAAGGAATAACCACATCACCCTTAAAATCCATAGGTTTATATTTTAGATTAATTTTTCCTATTTCTGAGTTGCAAGGTGTCAGGTCTGATGATTTGCAATGTCCAGGGGATGTTCCGTTTGTAGGGTGTGGAGCAAAATCAGCACCCTGCCTATCTTGCAAAAAAACAACCAAAAAAAATAATGCATGTGTTTTCAGACAGAAAAACAACTCACAGGACCATAAAAGGGACAAATATAAGGCCAAAGACAAGTCAGACTCAAAGAAAAACCAGTGAGAGCAGTAAACAACAATTCTGATGATGAATTAGTGTATTCAATTGACCCAGAAGGAAAAGAGACCATACGAGTTAATGGACAAAGATTGAAGATGGTCATAGATACAGGAAGTGGAAGAAATTTAATTGGAGAAGAACTGTATTGAAGACTGTTTGCACAAAGAGTTGAACTAAAACAAACCAAGAGAAAAATCTATGCCCATTCACAGATGGACCCTCTTCACTGTGTGGGTTTTTTTAAGCTCATTTTGAATGGAAGGGTAATGACACAAAAGATTAAACTTTTGTAATCAAAAGAAATGGAGCTGCTGTTGGGAATACAGTCCTGCTTTGACTGTCTCATACCAGCAGACCATGTCAGTGCAATTGAAAATTAATCTGAAAGATTTTCAAAACTGGAAGCTGAATGTCAGTCTTTTTTAATGAACGGGGACAAATCAAAGGTTACAGCTATAAAATCTCTGTGAATGAAAAGGTCACACCTGTAGCTCAAGCTATAAGGAGAGTACCTTTTCTAATGGTAGAGGCTGTAAATCAGGAGCTGGATAAAATGCTGGAAGATGGAATAATAGAGGAAGTCCACAAAGGATCTGAGTGGGTGTCCAACATTCTTCTCATTCCAAAAAAAAGGACACTAAAGAAGTGAGACTCAGATTTCAGAGAGGTGAACAAAGCGGTGATAAGAGAAAGACATCCAGTACCAACAATACACAGTATACTGCAAGCAATGCAGGGAGCAAAGGTGTTTGCAAAACTGGATAACCGCAAAGGCTTTTGGCAAGTTAACATTGCACCTGAATCCAGAAAATTGACCACATTCATTACACACAGAGGATGCTATTGTTTTAAGAAGGTTCCATTTGGATTGTCTAGTGCTCCTGAAGCAAACCAGAAAGCCATGGATTCTTTGTTATATGGGATGCCAGGTGTGGTGTGCTACATGGAAGATGTGGTTGTATTTGCTGAAAATGTAAAGGAGCTGGAACAAAGACTGAACAAAGTTTTTCAAAGATTTCAGGAAAAAGGCACTGACCTGAGGCACTGAGGAAAAATATATATATTTTAACTTAAGCAGATTGAGATTTTAGGTTATGTTATCACAACGGACAAAAAAAAAACAGATCAATGAAAAGTTGAAGCAGTTTGAAATGCTCCCAGTCCTAAAAATGGCACACAGTTACATTTGTTTCTAGGCACTTGTGGATTTTTGATGAAGTTTGTGCCAAATTACGCAAATCTGTCTGAGCCTTTTAGAAAACTTACCAGACAAGGACAAGAATGGCAGTGGTCATCTGAAGCAGAAAATGCATTTAAAGGACTGAAAAAGGAATTAAGTAGTGAGCCATGCTAGCATACTTTAACATAAATGCTCCAACATTTGTAATCAGTGATGCAAATCCAGTCGGACTTGGAGCAGTTTTGCTTCAGACACAAGAAGATGGAGCTAAAAAATCTGTGGCATGTGCGAGCTGGTCTCTGACACCCACAGTGTTACTCTCAGATAGAGTGCTTGCTGTAAATATGATGGATATTCAAGCCTTGAATCTTGAGGAACTTAAAAGTGCTACAATGGCAGATACTACCTTGACACTACTGATTTCCATTGTGGAGACAACTACACTGCTACACTTCCTGAAAGCTTACAGCCATACAAACGATGCTCAAAAGAATTGTTAACCCATGATGGTCTCTTACTGTGGGGACACAGGATAGTTCTCCCTTCTCCACAGATCCAACAAGCTTTGAAAATAACAGGAGACACATCAAGGTATAATTTGCACAAAACACTTTTGAATTATATTGGCCTAATGTGGACATGTAGAATACATTATGTAGAATATGGATGTAGAAGGAATGATCAAAAATTGTAATGAGTGTTTTCTGAAATCAACCCTTGCATGAAGATCAACCGCTGCATCTCTTAGAGCTTTCACTAGACACTGGACCAAACAAGGTTACCTAGGAAATTATGAAATCTTAGGATGATTTGTGTATCCATTAGAGTTAGTGACTAATAATGGCAAGCAGTTTGTAGGGAAATCTTTGAGGCATTTCTGAAAACTAGTGAAGTAAAGCATATCAAGGCTTCACCTTACTATGCCAAAAGTAACAGTAAAATAGAAAGATTTTATCGCTATCTGAAGAAAGCCTATTGATCTACAGAATCAGAATCAGAATCAGAAAGAGCTCTATTGCCAAGTATGCTTACGCATACAAGGAATTTGTTTTAGTGACATAAGCTTCCAGTACACAGAGACAACAACAACAAAAAACAAAAAAACAAATTGCAAATAAATAAATTGTATGAACAGTTGTGCTATAGATGACAATGGATTAGAATAGAGTAAGATGCAGAGATGTACTTGGATGGAGGGGGTAACAAATAAATATAAGAATATTGCACATTTTTGCATAAGTGGGGAACATTTAACTGTTCATGAGGTAGATTGCCTGGGGGAAGAAACTGTTCTTGTGCCTGACTGTCCTGGTATTTGCGGCTCTGAAGCGCCTGCCAGATGGCAAAAGTTCAAAAAGGGGGTAACTTGGATGAGAGGGATCCAGAGTGATTTTCCGAGCCCTTTTCCTCACTCTGGATGTATACAGTTCTTGAAGGGTGGGTAGGGGAGCACCAATAATTCTTTCAGCAGTCCGAACCGTTCTCTGTAGTCTTCTGATGTCTGATTTTGTAGCTGAACCAAACCAGACAGTTATTGAAGTGCACAGGACAGACTCAATGACAGCTGAGTAGAACTGTTTCAGTAGCTCCTGTGGCAGGTTAAACTTCCTCAGCTGGCGAAGGAAGTACAACCTTTGTTGGGCCTTTTTAACAATTGAGTCAATGTGATTGTCCGACTTCAGGTCCTGAGAGATGGTGGTTCCCAGGAATCTGAATGACTCCACTGCAGCCACAGTGCTGTTCATGATGGTGAGTGGGGGAAGAGCAGTGGGGTTTCTCCTGAAGTCCACAATCATCTCCACTGTTTTGAGAGTGTTCAGCTCCAGGTTGTTAAGACTGCACCAGACAGCCAGCTGCTCAACCTCTTGTCTGTAAGCAGACTCGTCACCGTCCTGGATGAGGCCGATGACTGTAGTGTCGTCTGCAATATTCAGGAACTTGACAGAGGGGTCTTTGGAGGTGCAGTCGTTGGTGTAGAGGGAGAAGAGCAGTGGGGAGGGAACACATCCCTGAGGGGCACCAGTGTTGGTGGAGCGGCTGTTTGACATGAATTTTACCCAGTCTCACTAGCTGTTGCCTATCTGTCAGAAAGGTGGTGATCCACTGACAGACGGAGGTGGGCACAGAGAGCTGGGTCAGTTTGGTCTGGAGGGCTTTTGGGATGATGGTGTTGAAAGCCGAGCTAAAGTCCACAAACAGGATACTCACATAAGTCCCTGTTTTGTCCAGATGTTGCAGGATGAAGTGCAATCCCAAGTTGATTGCATCATCCACGGACCTGTTTGCTCGGTAAGCAAACTGCAGGGGGTCCAGTAAGGGTCCAGTGATGTCCTTCAGATAAGCCAGAACCAGTTTTTCAAACGACTTCATGACGACAGACGTTAGAGCCACAGGTCTGTAGTTGTTAAGTCCTGTTATCTTGGGTTTCTTTGGAACAGGGATGATGGTGGAGCGTTTGAAGCAGGTCGGCACTTCACACAACTCCAGAGATCTGTTGAAGATCTGTGAAAAGATGGGGGCCAATTGGTCAGCACAGGTTCTCAGACAGGCTGGTGTAACACCATCTGGGCCTGGTGCTTTTCTTCTTTTGTTCTTCCTGAAGACCTGGCGCACATCGTTTTCACTGATTTGAAGAGCAGGAGGTGGGGAGAGGGGTATTGATGGAGGTGTTAACGGTTGTGTAGAGAGATGATCAGAATGGATGTGGGGTGTTTCAAATCTACAATCAAACTCATTAAGGTCGTTAGCAAGTCGTTGATTAGCCTCAGTGCAGGGGGATAGTGTCTTGTAGTTGGTAATGGCTCTCAGTCCACTCCACACTGAAGTTGAGTCGTTGGAAGTAAACTGGTCTTCCAACTTTTTAGAGTAGGTCCTTTTAGCCGACTCTGTCCCCATTTCTGTAGGCATCCTCTTTGGCCTGACGAAGATCTCTGAGTTTTGCTGTTAACCATGGCTTATCGTTGTTAAATGTTAAATAAGTCCTGGTAGGAATACATATATCCTCACAAAAACTAATATAGGATGTTACGGACTCTGTGAGTTCGTCCAGATCGGTGGTAGCAGCTTCAAGAACACTCCAATCAGTGAGGTCAAAACAAGTTTGTAAATCCTGCTCTGCTTCGTTGGTCCATCTCTTTATAGTCTTTACTACAGGTTTAGCAGATTTAAGTTTCTGCCTGTAGGTTGGTATAAGATGAACCAGACAGTGATCAGACAGTCTCAAAGCTGTTCGTGGAACAGAGTGATATGCATCCTTTATTGTAGTGTAACAGTGATCCAATATATTACTGTCTCTTTTGGGACATGTAACATGCTGTCTGTATTTTGGCAGTTCACGGGAGAGGTTGGCTTTATTAAAGTCCCCAAGAATGATTAAAACAGAGTCCGGGTGTTGTTGTTCTGTCTCTGTGATCTGGTCAGCGAGTTTCTGTAAAGCCAGACTTACGTGCGCTTGCGGAGGGATGTAAACACTCACCAGAATGAACGACCGGAGTGAAACTCCCGCGGCGAATAGAACGGCTTGCAGTTGACAAAAAGCACTTCTAGATTTGAACAGCACATCTTCTTTAACACAGTTACATCTGTGCACCACCGTTCATTGATATAAAAGCATCTCCCGCCGCCGCGCAATTTCCCTGTTGATTCTGCGTCGCGGTCCGCTCTGAACAGCTGAAAGCCCGGCAGATGGAGCGTGCTTTCCGGTATGGCGTCATTGAGCCAGGTTTCCGTGAAACACAGAGCAGCAGAGTGCGATAAATCCTTATTTGTCCGGGAAAGCAGAAGGAGTTCATCCGTTTTGTTGGGTAGAGAGCGTAGATTTGCCAGATGGATGCTAGGCAACGGCGTTCGAAATCCGCGCTTCCTGAGTCTAACGAGCGCACCAGCTCACTTTCCCCGTTTGCGCTTTTTGAAGCGCTTTTTGAAGCGTTTGATCAGCGCCGCTGCTCCACCGACAACAACGTTCAGTTAAACGTCCGAATAATTGAAATCCGGTAAAAGATTTTCTGGTGTGTTTTGCCGAATGTTCAGCAGTTCATCCCTGGTGAAACAGATCGTGTTTGACAAACAAAAAACAGGAAAAACGAACAAAAACAGTACAAACACTGGAGAGCCAAGCACTGAAGCAGCCGTCTGCGGCGCCATCGAGGTACTAATCACAGAGCACATCACAGAGCATCAGGTGAGACACCAGCTTCTCTGATGTTGGGAGAAGATGTATGCCTAGTCTCATCACATATAAAAAAGAAACAAAAGACATTGAAAGTCATCATATAAGCTACAAAGAAAAAAATTTAATCCATAAAAACCATACGTAGACATGCCAAGTCAAGCCAAAGAACACAACTTTAGGTTGGTAGACATAGTATATGTGGCAAGTATGGAAGATGGCAAGCTAGACTCTAAGAATAGAAATATTCACTATGTACTGATGAGGCTCTAGGATTGTGAGAAATGTGAAGCATATGTGTCATGTACCCATTCAATTGGAGATCAGCATGCCAGAACCTGCAGAAAATCAAAGTGATCAAAGAACTCAAGAGACACTGGTCAAGTCAGATTCCTTCTGTTAATGTATAATATATATGTTTATAATGTCTTATGTTTGTATATGTTGTATGTGTCGAATTACATTTACTCGCGTTACTGTACTTTTTTGTGTACTTCTACTTTTTTAAGTATTTTTTTTAAATCTGTAATTTTACTTTTACTTAAGTATATTTTGTTTGAAGTATTGTACTTCGCTACATTTTAAAACACATTAATTACTGAGTAAAATAAATAAATAAATAAATCGCTCCCTGGAAACTACGTCAGTAAATAATGGGCAGAAGGGCAAACTGGCGCTTAAATCACAAGAAAGATGCAGACGCACAAAACAGGCGTTAGTGGTGCAGACACCGCTGAAAACGAAAACCCCCGTCATCTGAAGTTGAACTCGAAGGAAATGAAGGGAACCCCTGGCCATATTCATGCTTTATTGTGCAGTGTAAGCTGTGTTTTCCTAGGGAGACCAAACTAGCAGCTTATAAAATCTCGACATCAACCCTTCGCAAGCATGTAGAGGTAAGCTAAATAACTGCATCGTTGCATTGGTGGTTAAAATGAAGATTTGACATTTTAGCAAGAGGTTTTGCACAAATTAGCCAAAAAGACAGTGTGCGATATCGTCTGCGATAATATCATAATTGTTGTTTTAATGATGTGCGCGCGCATTTATAGTGCGTTCTTTCACTGTGTGATTCAGTCTGTTGAAATGCATTTAGAATGATCACAAAATTGAAGATATAGGGGCAGAAAATGTATATATTTATTTCATTTCATATAGTAAATCAAAATCACACAAAGAATGCCGTCTTTTCCTCTAAAAAAACCATCATAATCACACACACATTATATATATATATATATATATATATATATATATTTACAAAAGGTCAGTAAACTAGTTAATTAAGAGACTTGCGTTTTAGACACCATATTGCCTGTTTTTGCTCTATTTATACAACAAAAAATAATCCCAAACACAGCCACCAAAGCACAGTTTTGCAACATGACAGTGTTTCGTTCCTGAATGAATCAACCGTTTAAATGATTCGGTTCAATCGCAGTGACTCTTATTAACTGTGACTTGCTGACACATACTGGCCATTTTAATTTCACATATAAAGTATCTTTTTTTTTTTTTTTTTTTTATAATTAATTTCTTATTTCAAATGAGTATTCAACATTTTATGTCTTGTAAATCAAAACATTATTCATGCATTTGTAACAGCAGGTTAAATGCATTCTTGTCCTGCACTAAACAGTGTGTAAATACATCTAAATGCCACTTCCGATGAAGCTTCTGCATTTCATCTGCATTGAAAAGATGAGTTTGTTGATACTGATTTGCCTTGGTAACAGCCCAAATGTCTTATTATTCTAAATAACTGATTCCTTTAATTAAAAACAACTAGTTTGAGATTAATAGGCCTATCCCAGGGGTGTCAAACTCAGTTCCTGGAGGGCCGTAGCACTGCAGAGTTTAGTTCTAACCCTGCTCCAGCAACACATACCATGTAGTTTTCAAATAAGCCTAAATGATTAGATTAACTGGATCAGGTGTGTTTAATTAGGGTTATATCTAAACTGTGCAGGACTGTGGCCCTCCAGGAACTGAGACCTCCCTTCCAGGCTTCCACTGTTAAAATGTAACTAAGTAAACTTTTACTCTGAGTAAATTTTAAATGAGCTACTTTTTACTTTTACTTGAGTAGATTTTTAGACTGGTACTTTTACTTGTACTTAAGTAAAATTTCATTAATGTAATGGTACTTTACTTGAGTAGAATATTTTTGTACTCTTTCCACCTCTGATGTTATGTAAACATAGAAAATATGTTTTTAAGTAATAGTAACAAAGATGTTTAATTTTGAAGATAATTTGTTATTTAGTGGTATTTAAGTTCTTTACGGAGGGATGTAGTGTAGTAATATCACAAGAAGAGAATGAGAATAAGATCGGCAGAGATGTGAGTGAGCATGTAGTTGAGAGTTGTTTATTAAAAGTTGATAAAGCATCAACAAAGTCTGATTATTAAGTCCAGAGCTGCAGAAAATCAGAAATGGTATGGCTTGTTACAGATTTGAAAAACAAAAAAAGTGGCAATAAAGAACCTTAAATAAAATAATAATAATAATAATAATAATAATAAAAATAAAAAAATAAAACATTTAGGCATAAAAGGGTTCTTCAGGATGATATGGTTCTAAACAACTTTAAATATATGTAAAGAACATTTAAAGAACCATCTTTTTAGAGTGTAGTGAAAGTTTATGTCATGACATAGCAGTCAAATTGATAATAAATGTTTCTGTATTGATCTGTGCCCATCCACCGACAGCTGGTGCAAATGCAGCCTTTGATCTCTGAGGGAAATAATAGGCTGGGAAGCCATTACAACAGATTGAGATTGTCAAGATATTTGTGGAATGTATTGTTTGCGTAAACAAGCTGACAAAAAATAATAATAATAATAATTAGTAAATAGTTACTTCGGTATATCGATTTGGTGTATATATTTCACTGTTTTTGTGGATGTTACATAAAAAAAAAAGTAATTCTATATACACAGTTTTAAGTGTAAGTGGTGCTTCTGAACTAGAAATCCTTTTCCGTGTTTTTTTTTTTTTTCTCCAATATCAAAAGACAGACTGTTTACAGAAATTGATTTTGAAACTCTTCTGGACATGACATTGTCTCACATCAGTTCTTTGTTAGATTTAGTATATGAAAGAGTCTAGACTGGTTGTTTTATGTAAATGCTAATTTTAATGACTAACTATAATAGGTGGATAGGACAGACAGGTTTACAAATATGTATTATTAATTGATTTTCTGGGCACACAACTCATCAGATCAATACTTTTCATTGTAAAATAGGTTAAAATAACATTAAAGCAGAAGATCATGACACTACAAATTTGTACTCAAACTATGATTTCAAACCAGTAGACAATTCTGAGTCAGTAAAGCCAGAAGAGGGACTGTGTTATTTGCTTTTCAAAATCTTGTGGCTTAATGTAATGCAGTAATATTTACAAGCCAGTTTAAGTTGCATTTAGGACTTGAAGACTAAACTGTGGAACATGGACAAATGTAAAGGCAGCCCAAAGGTACATTGACTGGTACAAATGCAAAATGGCTATAACCAAAACGGAGTTTGGATAGTACAGTATACAATTCTTACTATTTCTGCAGTACACAAATTTTACATTTTTTTTATTATAAAAAATACGTCCCCTTTCATTAAAATGTGTAGTATACAACTTAACCACCAATTCAGCTCATTGGAATTCCTTGAATTTGTAAGATATGAAATTTAGAGATTTAACAATTGCCCAGGCTGATCAATAGTCCAAGTGCACAGTGACATGCTCCTCACATCTGTGATGTGATTGAATCTACCAGAGCAAAACATGTTGTTGAGCCTCTGGACAGTCTTTTCCTCTGTTTAGCTCAGGTATTTCTATTGATTTTGTTTAATGACATGGTTGTTATTGGAACCTGTCAGGGGTGTAATTGAAGATCTCAACCACTGACCCTAATTCGACAACCTATTCCTTAATAAACAAGATTTTATGCATAAATGGAGCAGGGTTATGATTGCCAAGCAACCAAGAAAATTGTGCATATATGTCAAGTCTGGTTATGTGTCATTCTGTTGTCTGCTTAAGCTCAGTGCAGGTAGTCTATCCACCTTGATTTTGTATCACGGAAGTACGCTGTTTTCTGTGAATGTGCAAGACTTCTAATTAATTAGCTACTCTATAAATAACTAGAAGAATATCAAATTCTAGTTAACAGTAAAACTATTTGCACTTCAAACCAGTGTGTTTATGTTACGTTCTGTGGTTGTTTATTTGTACATTATTGGTGTGTATATTGTGTTGGTCACTGTTGTGGTTTTTCTTTCTTTTGTGTTAGGTGCTGCTCAATCAGGTGTGGAGGAGAGAGAGTGGATCGCTCACACCAGCAGTCGTTAATGTGGAAAGGCTGCACAATCAAAAGAAGCTTGACGTGACTTCCACATTGAAGCTTGCCTTCCAGAGTGCTGTACCCATTGCCTGACTTGTGTTGTTGTGATTGCATTTCATTGTAATTGTATTCAAGTTTGCCACACAAGTCTTGGAAAATAAAATATAAAATATCCACGTTTTGGCTTTGTTTGCGCTGCGCAGACCAATTGTTGTATGACAAAGTACCGTGAATCGCTCTCACGGTACTTTGATGTCATACACCGATTGGTATGCTCAGTGCTGCTTCAAGTCGAACACTAATATGTACACGTATTTGCATCGCTTTGACCGTTCTCTGTAGATCCCACCTTCTCACGCACAACGATTGGTCAATTACATACAATGTCTGCATGTTATTGGTCAAATGATCATTACCTTCATTAAGTATGAAAGCAGGAAACCAAAGCCAAAAAGTGGATATTTTAGGCAATATAGGAATCCTGGCCAGTGTCCTGGGAAAATGGCACGTTTGGTCACCCTAATGTAATCTAATGGGAATTGAGACAAACTAAATAAAATTTTTCTTTAAAATTAATTCAAATCTTAATTTCACTTCAAATAATTTCACTTCAAATATTTTATGTAGTTTTTATCATGCTGATGTAAGTTCAAGTGTTAGTTTTTTAACTGATTATTCACCTTGTCTATGCACAATAAAATGGACAGGCCACAATCAAAGGTAGGGGTTTGATGACTTTTTCAATTATTAAATTAAGATACTTAATGATATTTAAAATTAATTAATTCTTAATTATTTCGTTACAAAAACATAACCAAAATAAAAAAAAAAAAAAAAAAAAAAACTCCACCTCGGCCCTTTGACCCACTCGACTGACCTTGGCTCCTGGCTCCCTTGTCTCCACCGTGGCCCGTTAGCCCACCAGCTCCGCCAGGCTCCCTCATCCCTCCGGCTCCACCTTGGTCATTCGTCCACCTGCCTACACTTAAAGGAGCTGTATGTAAGAAATCTATTTCAATTAATCATAAAATGGCCCTGAGGTGTCACTAGACATTAAGAAATCATGTTAATTTCAAATACTTATATCACTGACAACAGTAGTCCGGCCAGGATATTGTCATTTAAAAAGTGGACTTGCAGCCCTCAACTGATGTTGATGTTGTCATTTTGTGTTTTGGCCTGACGCCCCCTCCCTCCACCTATCTACCAATCACGAAGTCAGTAGTGTTTCGGGATCCGTGTTGCCAGCTTTGCTGTAACCTACCCTAACTCCAGTCGGATAAAAATGTCTAATGTTACTAAATCAAAAAGACCTCGTTATAATTCAGAAATTCATCGTGACAAAGTCCGAAATAAAACCAGAATTTGTATTGGAGATGCTTTTGAAAGATGGAGACGGCTGAAAACGGAGAAGAATTTGAACACAGATGCCAACGTTGCTAATTTTCTCCTGGACAGGTAAGATTCATCTATTCTTGGCTAAATTGTACTTGATGTCAATGGACATTTCATATATTCACGACAGTCGAACAAAGTTATGCATGTTTGTGCAAAGTAACATAACGTTAGCTCACATGGACGTATGCTAACATTAGCAATGCATTACAGGAGCCCGTTTCTCCGTTTTCTTTCTGTCATTATGCTGAGACGCTGAGGAAAACAACATTAGCACGCCCATTATGGCAATTTGAAACGTAATTGAGACAGTAGCCTAGACTAACAGTTACCGTTCTGTCTGTCACGTACGAGCATAAATCTTTACGATTATACTGTCACATACGAGCATACATCTTTACGATTATACTGTCACATACGAGCATAAATCTTTATGATTATATTTAACTAATGACAATTAGTAAATTTTTTAAATACATAATTACTTATCAAAATATCTCTCATGAAGCATAAACATAATTAACAGAAAAAAAAACTTACTGTGTACTTCTGTTCGTTAATTTGCCATTGGAAGCTCATTGAAGCAGCCTACGTTTCTGCTGAATCCTGCAGCTCATCTGGCCACCTCGAGTCAGGGGGTAGGGGGAGGGGATACACCGCTCTACAGTATTTTTATAGTGATTGCAGTACCAGTTTAGGCCACAATCCTACATACGGCTCCTTTAAGGACTACACTCCTCCAGCTTCGCCTCGTCCCTTCACTCCTCTGGCTCCATTGGACTCCTCTCTCCCCTGGGCTGCACCTTGGTTCTCTGTCGCTCCGGCTCCACCACAGTCTTCCAGATCTTCACCTGCGCCTCAGTCACCTGGGCCGTAAGCTCCACCATGGCCCTCCGAATCCTCAGTGTTGCCTTGGCTCTGTGTCTCTCTGTCTCTGCCCTAGGCTCTGTCTCCGTCAGTTGGGCCCCTGGTGGCAATAGCCCTTCTTCCACCATGGCTCCTCCATCCATTGACTCCACCGTGGGCCTCCATCATGGCTGCGGTCTGGACTATGCTCTGGTCATCCACTCCTCCATGGGAATCTTCAATCCCGTCTGCTCTGTGGTGGTCTTCTGCTCCACCCTGGCACCCTGCTCGGCCAGCTCTGCCTCAGTCTCCAGGCCCTCCTTTGGCACATGGACCTGAACCTCCTGGATTTTATGTGTTTATTTTGGAGCGTCTGGAATCTGCTCCTGGGGTGGGGTGGGGGGGTCATGATCTTGCCCGTGGTCTCCTGTCTTGCGTTTGGTCTTTTGTGTTACTCCTATTGTTACATTGGTCATCTTAATTATTTTGTAAAAAACTGCAGAAATGACTGGTGACAGGTAGGTGGATGGTCGTCTTTTACTCACCAGTTAAGGTTTTATTTCAAATTTGTTACTCACAGCACATTAAAGCCAAAGGTGGAGGCCCCACACCACAGGTCCAAACCAGCAATCCAACTGATCCCGTAAGCTTCAAACGCTGCAAGCACAGGCACACAAACTGCTACTGACGAGTTAATAGCACCAGTCTGCCAGTCCAATCCAGCAGCAAAGGGTCCACGTCCGTGTTCCTCCACTTCCAGATACCCGATAGCAGTCGCAGCAACACGGTTCAGTGATATAGACAATTTCATCGGATGCACGTACCTTAAAATGAGGAGAAAGGGTTGTTTTTGGTGTATTTAAATTTCTTTATGTTAAATGTAGTTGACAGAAGTTTTGGATTAATTAATAATAAATCTTCCTGATTAAAAAATATATATATAGCCGGGATAAAGATTTAAAAATGTTTCTCTTCTAACTACGCAGAACAATAATAATTAATAATTCATTAGACATTTATTCGTACACTGAACCGAGAACCGTTTCTGTAGGGCGCGTACGATTCAAGAACCGAGGAGCTGATGATACTGTGCATGCGTGATTCAGCCTGAAGCAGACTGACACACAGTGCGTCTGAACCGAGCTGGTTCTTTTGGTGATTGATTCTGAATTGATTCTGTACTAATGTCATGAGCGTGGCTAAACCGAAGGCTTGAATGAAGGGCAGTCATGCCAATGGCATTACGTCGAGCGCAAAAGAACCGGTGAACCGTTTTTTTTCAATTGGTTTATTGAATCGAACTGTCCGAAAGAACCGGTTCGCCGAAAAGAACCAAGCTTATCACTACTGGTGATTCGAAAACCAATGCAACCGGTTTTTGACTCGAGAATGAGTCAATCTTTCGTTATCTGGCTCGGCTTGGTGTTCAAAACTTCAGTTCTTTCTTCACAGCAGTTCAGTCAGTGTACTGCTTGAGTAAATGAATTACTCCGGGATATTGGTTTATTTTGACTCAGAGGGAGTGTCAGCCACATTAAAAAAGTTAACAGCTTAAGTAAATTGTGGATTAATCAGGGGCGTAGTTTATGGGGGGGATGGGGGGGGTAGGTAACCCCCCCAATATTCAAATCCATCATTTACAACCCCCTCAATATTTCAACATGAAAATCACAGTAGATCAAATATGTAGAATTCATTTATTTTGTAACAATAATTTTGTTCATAATCAAATATGAGTTTGTCATAATAAATCAGACAAAAAATACTCCCCCTCCATTGAACCAATTGGTAACGCGCAACCAATGAGTCGCACTTTCACCGAAACAACGCGAGTGGTGTTTGAATGGGAGAGCACACGGGTAACGTTAGCGCCAAAAATGAAGAGAAGCGCTGCGCAGCGGACTATATTTAACTGCTGGTCAGAGAGCGATGCAAAATAAATAAATAAAGCATGTACTGAAAATGAAGTATGAGAATATTGTGTAATAGCTAAGTACACACCACATATATTTTAGCTAGCTAACTAATCCATTGCAATGTATTTAGCTATAACTATCAGTATAACAAGTTACCAAAGCAGCTGTCTGTTTTGCTAGTTTATTTTTCAATAGTGTCTGTAATTATCAATGACAAAAGTATTCACATCGGTGTTTGTTTCCTTCCTAAATTAATCTGACTTTTGAACGAATTGGATGAATGAATGATTTAAGTGGTTAACTCATTAAAACAGTGAAACGCTACCGCCTACTGGCGGTTTCAATACTTAATTTATTTCTTTATATAATCTCTACTATGTTAGAATTTTATGAATGATGATTATACACAAATTCCATAAAGTTATGAGGTGTATAATCTCTTAACATGTTTTTATAACAGATTCGAGGTAAATATAGCAGCAGGGTAGAAAAGTCAGCAGAGGGAGAGGAGGAGCAGGTGATCAGGTAAAGAAGATGCTATTAAAAAATAATAAAAAAAAATAAAAAAATTGAAAAAAATAACAGGCAGCATACAACGTTCAACCCCCCCAATGTTCAAACCAAATCTACGCCCTTGGGATTAATGCTTATTGGAGAGGGTGAGTCATTAATTACATAATTTTCCTTTTTGGGTGAACTAACCCTTTAAAGTTTGAGCATATTGTTTGCAAACTGCAATTGATTAATTAATTAAAAAGTAGTTGATATGCTGTGTTGTTTTTGTTGTTTTAGTAGCAGTAATATGCAGTTACTAGCCGTATCCACTGTATTTTTTGTTGGTTTTCATGAGACCCCCCTTGAAATGACCAGGACCCCCCCATTGCCCCCCCAATCAAAATTGTCTGGAGCCGCCACTGTGAATGACTGTCTGGATGCTGGTTCTGCTGTCTGCGTTGTTTTATATTATCTGCTTCACTGTATAGACGGTTTCAACGGGAACAACATAAAAAAAAAAAAAAAAAAAAATGTTACTGCGCATGCACGCGTTTGTGGTTCTAACTTAACTTCCGGTAGACTTTCAAATAGAATCAATAACAACAGCTAAGTAGTCCCTCTAGAGTAGATTATTTCTGATAACAAGCAAAATATACTTGCTGCGTAAATCACTTACTAAAAAGGCAAATTCATTCTCTGCCAGCAGGAGGTGCTTTAAAGCAGGAGAAACAGAGGTTTCCCCAGTAACTTCTGTACACAAAGCAGTGCTGAGCTCACGAACTCTGCTTTATCAGGCCTATATCATGAAAGATGAAATGAAAATGACATCAAAAATTTTATAGACTAATTAAAGATATTGTTCCTTCAGAAATCCAGTGATATAAAAACACCCGCGCCTCATTTTATTTTTAAACATGCAGTACGTGTTCATGTTTATTCAACAAAGCCTTTTGAAAAATCGGTCAGTTCTGATATTGTGAGCGCCACAAATAAATGAATGTATGGGAAACACGTCCCACAGCACAACCACCTGAGCCCAACTTCAGTCTACTCATCACCTTAACTTTAACTGTGTTTGTAGACGGTGTCATAGCCAGACTGATGAACAAACACAGACCGGAAGTTAACTTAGGGCCAGGCTCCAGACAATTTTGATTGGGGGGGCAATGGGGGGTCCTGGTCATTTCAAGGGGGGTCTCATGAAAACCAACAAAAAATACAGTGGATACGGCTAGTAACTGCATATTACTGCTACTAAACAACAAAAACAACACAGCATATCAACTACTTTTTAATTAATTAATCAATTGCAGTTTGCAAACAATATGCTCAAACTTTAAAGGGTTAGTTCACCCAAAAAGGAAAATTATGTAATTAATGACTCACCCTCATGTCGTTCCAAACTCGTAAGACCTCCGTTCATCTTCGGAACACAGTTTAAGATATTTTAGATTTAGTCCGAGAGCTTTCTGACCCTCCATTGAAAATGTATGTACGGTATACTGTCCGCGACCAGAAACGTAATAAAAACATAATCAAAGTAGTCCATGTGACATCAGAGGGTCAGTTAGAATTTGTTGAAGCATCGAAAATACATTTTGGTCCAAAAATAACAAAAACTACGACTTTATTCAGCATTGTCTTCACTTCCGGGTCTGTTTGTGGGCGCGTTCACAACACTGCAGTGTAATGATGTCCGGTTTGCGAACGAATCATTCGATTTAACCGGTTCTTCTTGAACCAGTTCACCAAATCAAACTGAATCGTTTGAAACGGTTCGCGTCTCCAATAAGCATTAATCTCAAGGGCGTAGATTTGGTTTGAACATTGGGGGGGTTGAACGTTGTATGCTGCCTGTTATTTTTTTCAATTTTTATTTTTTAGTGTATTGTTATTGGATTCATAATTTTTTTTCCTATCTATCTATCTATCTATCTATCTACATGCTTTAACTGATTACAAATTCAACATATACAAATATGAAAGAGACAACATTTAGACATTTATTTTAAGATTTTTACATTCCACCTTAATGCATTTTTTTTTTTTTTAAGGGAAACACATCGGCTCTTGAACAACTGTCTATACTGTTTCCTATTTTATTTTATTGATTGAATGGCATCTTCTTTGCCTGATCACCTGCTCCTCCTCTCCCTCTGCTGACTTTTCTACCCTGCTGCTATATTTACCTCGAATCTGTTATAAAAAACATGTTAAGAGATTATACACCTCATAACGTTATGGAATTTGTGTATAATCATCATTCATAAAATTCTAACATAGTAGAGATTATATAAAGAAATAAATTAAGTATTGAAACCGCCAGTAGGCGGTAGCGTTTCACTGTTTTAATGAGTTAACCACTTAAATCATTCATTCATCCAATTCGTTCAAAAGTCAGATTAATTTAGGAAGGAAACAAACACCGATGTGAATACTTTTGTCATTGATAATTACAGACACTATTGAAAAATAAACTAGCAAAACAGACAGCTGCTTTGGTAACTTGTTATACTGATAGTTATAGCTAAATACATTGCAATGGATTAGCTAGCTAAAATATATGTGGTGTGTACTTAGCTATTACACAATATTCTCATACTTCATTTTCAGTACATGCTTTATTTATTTATTTTGCATCGCTCTCTGACCAGCAGTTAAATATAGTCCGCTGTGCAGCGCTTCTCTTCATTTTTGGTGCTAACGTTACCCGTGTGCTTTCCCATTCAAACACCACTCGCGTTGTTTCGGTGAAAGTGCGACTCATTGGTGCGCGCGTTACCAATCGGTTCAATGGAGGGGGGAGTATTTTTTGTCTGATTTATTATGACAAACTCATATTTGATTATGAACAAAATTATTGTTACAAAATAAATGAATTCTACATATTTGATCTACTGTGATTTTCATGTTGAAATATTGAGGGGGTTGTAAATGATGGATTTGAATATTGGGGGGGTTACCTACCCCCCATCCCCCCCATAAACTACGCCCCTGATTAATCCACAATTTACTTAAGCTGTTAACTTTTTTAACGTGGTTGACACTCCCTCTGAGTCAAAATAAACCAATATCCTGGAGTTATTCATTTACTCAAACAGTACACTGACTAAACTGCTGTGAAGAGAGGAGTGGTTTTTTGAAGAGTCACCGACGCAGGTTGAGTTAATGTTGAGTGATTTTAGGTTTTGAAACCGGTTGCATCGGTTTTCGAATCACCAGTAGTGATAAGCTCGGTTCTTTTCGGCGAACCGGTTCTTTCGGACAGTTCGATTCAATAAACAAACTGAAAAAAAAATGGTTCACCGGTTCTTTTGCGCTCGACGTAATGCCATTGGCATGACTGCCCTTCATTCAAGCCTTCGGTTTAGCCACGCTCATGACATTAGTACAGAATCAATTCAGAATCAATCACCAAAAGAACCAGCTCGGTTCAGACGCGCTGTGTGTCAGTCTGCTTCAGGCTGAATCACGCATGCGCAGTATCAGCTCCTCGGTTCTCGAATCGTACGTGCCCGACAGAAACGGTTCTCGGTTCAGTGTACGAATAAATGTCTAATGAATTATTAATTACAGTATCATCAGCTCCTCGGTTCTCGAATCGTACGTGCCCGACAGAAAAGGTATATATATATATTTTTTAATCAGGAAGAGGGTGGGGTGGGGGGGTCAAAATGGGGGTCAAGGCGTTTTTTGGCAGGGTCTTGAGACCCCCCAAGACCCCCCCCCCGCCAAGCCCCGGCGGGGGCGGTGGTTGTTCATTTATATATCGAAGCTCGATGTAATGTGTATTGCACATTGGCCCGCACCTTAAATGTGATATTTAACACACACAAAAAAATAAATGTAACTAAATCAAAGCGCTAAATGTTATGAGCCCAAACCTATAGTATGAGCCCAAACCAGAGTAACATATCTGTAAGTAATGTGTTAGACGCATTTCCACAAAACCACTGTTGCTGTAGGCATCCTACAAAGCTCCTCAGTCCACCCTTTAACAAAATGAACGGATCATGCTGATGCCTCATGCGCTCACTCACAGCATACAGAAGTACAAAGCATTGTTTACATAAAAAATGGTTTTGTTTTTTTTATTATTCATTTTTATTTTTATTTTCACTTTAAACATATGTTTTAGCCCACATTTATATTTGTCAAAAAAGTGAATAAAAGTGAAATAATAATAATAATAATAATAATAATAATAATAATGAAGAGAAGAGATGTCGTTGAGAAGGGGGTGGGGGGTTAATGTTTTTGATTGGTGCAAATTAATTTTAAAAAATAATGATGTGCATGGACAATGCCTTAAATATAAACACTTAAACACTGCAAAAAAAAAATGTTAATTGTCATTTTTGATTTCATGGTGTCTTTAAGTAATCTCAATAGAACAGTGCCTTGCCTCCACCTACTGGTGGTTTTAATTTCACATATAGTAGTTTCATGTATGTTTGGCTTCCTTTCATATCGGCATTGACAAGTCGGTTTATATGAGCTTGCTAGAAGTTCATTGAACACATTTTATAACATAGAAATTCAGAATATAATGAAACTTATTTTTTACTCATTATTGTATAGGCCTATTTCCAATCCCCATGCATGCTCGCACATAATTGATATTGTAAAATACATTAAAGAGGTCATATGGATTTTCGAAAAATATATTTTTTGCAATTTGTAATGCACATCCTTCAATGTAAACAGTCTGCTAAGTTGTTAATCAAAAAAGTGCATGATAAATAACGATATTGTCTATTAAAAGAAAGTTTAGACTCTGAACTGCTTTAATGAGTCGTTATATTTTCGAATCTTCTGCCTACCGTATGTCACAAGGTAACGCATTTGCATAATCCCCGCCTGACCACAAAATACTGCCCACAAACACCTCCACTAGTTAGTGTGTTTACATCGTGTCGAGAAGACGATGTGTTTTCAGCCTCACTGGGCATTCTAACACGAGCACCTCAAATAAGTATATAGTAATAATAATGAATGCAATAAAACTGATGTCACATCACGTAAAGTAGCACATACAAAGTTTAAATTTACCGTGGAACTTTACATGAAGAGTTTATTTAATGTCATTCCTGTAGGAGTTCTGTCTGTTTTGTCATTTTTCTGTTCATTTTTTGATGCATAATAATAATAATAATAATAATAATAATAATAATAATAATAATAATAAAGTTTAAACTTACCACTGAGAAATGTCTTGATCAAGTCGTGCTTGCGATGGAGTTTCCGGTTGAGTGACTGCATCAGTATCATCCTTGGACTCGGGCTTGAATTGATAATGTAATATCGATGCCATTTTTGTATCCTTTAGCATCTTTGTTTAGAAGTAACCCTCCGGAGCAAAAAATTAATTATGGTAATGGGCGTTTCCGAAACGCATTGTATACGGAAAGACCAGTCACAACAGACTTGGCCAGCTGACCAATCAGAGCTGAGTAGGCTTATGAAAGGGAGAAGTTTACAGACCTTAACCCTCAATCTGTCCTTGGGGTCTATATGACCCCAATCGACTTTTCATTAGTTAAAAAAAAGGGTTCCCTTCATCTCAGAGGAATAAAATGTTGTGATTTTTCCTACATTATCTATCTATACATACACAAAAAAACTGGGCTTGATTCGGTTGTTCTGAAGGCTGTGTAAAAAAAAAAAAAATTATTAATCTTGTCTTTGAGGTCAATATGACCCCAGCTGAAAATGAATGGGAAATGCACAAAAAAATTGTTTTTTTCCATTTGTCCAAAAAAAAAATAAAAAAAAAAAAACACAAAAAACACACACAGGTATGCCACAGAGAGCATTTGTATAGAATTTGGCAAATAAGATTTGTCAAATAAAATCAGCCACAAATGCAGAAAAAAAAGATATAAAGGGGTGAGACCTAATGTGCACACATACACACCTACACAACCACACACACAAAGACACACACACACACACTCACACAGAGAAACACGCACACATGCTCTCTCTCTCCCTCTCTCACTCACACACACACGCACACACACAAAGACACTTACACTCACACAGACACACAGACACACACACACACACACACAAAGACGCTTACACTCACACAGAGACACTCACACAGAGACAGAGGTGGAAAGAGTACAAAAATATTCTACTCAAGTAAAAGTACCATTACATTAATGAAATTTTACTTAAGTACAAGTAAAAGTACCAGTCTAAAAATCTACTCAAGTAAAAGTAAAAAGTAGCTCATTTAAAATTTACTCAGAGTAAAAGTTACTTAGTTACATTTTAACAGTGGAAGCCTGGAAGGGAGGTCTCAGTTCCTGGAGGGCCACAGTCCTGCACAGTTTAGATATAACCCTAATTAAACACACCTGATCCAGTTAATCTAATCATTTAGGCTTATTTGAAAACTACATGGTATGTGTGCTGGAGCAGGGTTAGAACTAAACTCTGCAGTGCTACGGCCCTCCAGGAACTGAGTTTGACAGCCCTGGGATAGGCCTATTAATCTCAAACTAGTTGTTTTTAATTAAAGGAATCAGTTATTTAGAATAATAAGACATTTGGGCTGTTACCAGGCAAATCAGTATCAACAAACTCATCTTTTCAATGCAGAGGAAATGCAGAAGCTTCATCGGAAGTGGCATTTAGATGTATTTACACACTGTTTAGTGCAGGACAAGAATGCATTTAACCTGCTGTTACAAATGCATGAATAATGTTTTGATTTACAAGACATAAAATGTTGAATACTCATTTGAAATAAGACATTAATTATAAAAAAAAAAAAAAAAAAAAAAGATACTTTATATGTGAAATTAAAATGGCCAGTATGTGTCAGCAAGTCACTGTTAATAAGTGAGTCATTGCGATTGAACCGAATCATTTAAACGGTTGATTCATTCAGGAACGAAACACTGTCATGTTGCAAAACTGTGCTTTGGTGGCTGTGTTTGGGATTATTTTTTGTTGTATAAATAGAGCAAAAAAAAACAGGCAATATGGTGTCTAAAACGCAAG
The DNA here is from genome assembly GCF_018340385.1 of Cyprinus carpio. Classification (NCBI taxonomy): domain Eukaryota; kingdom Metazoa; phylum Chordata; class Actinopteri; order Cypriniformes; family Cyprinidae; genus Cyprinus; species Cyprinus carpio. The sequence goes on along the minus strand of NC_056584.1, from coordinate 3,759,219 downwards.
TCTCTTAATTAACTAGTTTACTGACATTTTGTAAAATATATATATATATATATATATATATATATATAGCTAATATATATGTGTGTGTGATTAAGATGGTTTTTAGAGGAAAAGACGGCATTCTTTGTGTGATTTTGATTTACTATATGAAATGATATAAATATGTAAATTTTCTGCCCCTATATCTTCAATTTTGTGATCATTCTAAATGCATTTCAACAGATTGAATCACACAGTGATAGAACGCACTATAAATGCGCGCGCATATCATTAAAACAGCAATTATGATATTATCGCAGACGATATCGCACACTGTCTTTTTGGCTAATTTGTGCAAAACCTCTTGCTAAAATGTCAAAGCTTCATTTTAACCACCAATGCAACGATGCAGTTATTTAGCTTACCTCTACATGCTTGCGAAGGGTTGATGTCGAGATTTTATAAGCTGCTAGTTTGGTCTCCCTAGGAAAGCACAGCTTACACTGCACAATAAAGCATGAATATGGCCAGGGGTTCCCTTCATTTCCTTCGAGTTCAACTTCAGATGACGGGGTTTCGTTTTCAGCGGTGTCTGCACCACTAACGCCTGTTTTGTGCGTCTGCATCTTTCTTGTGATTTTAGCGCCAGTTTGCCCTTCTGCCCATTATTTACTGACGTAGTTTCCAGGGAGCGATTTATTTATTTATTTATTTATTTTACTCAGTAATTAATGTGTTTTAAAATGTAGCGAAGTACAATACTTCAAACAAAATATACTTAAGTAAAAGTAAAAAATTACAGATTTAAAAAAAATACTTAAAAAAGTAGAAGTACACAAAAAAGCTACTCAATTACAGTAACGCGAGTAAATGTAATTCGTTACTTTCCACCTCTGCACAGAGACACACGCACACGTTCTCTCTCTGCCTCTCTCACTCTCACTCTCTCTCTCTCTCTCTCTCTCTCTCTCTCACACACACACACACACACACACACACACAAATACATACACACACACACACTCACACTCACACAGAAACACACACACACGCTCTCTCCCTCTCTCACTCACACTCACACTCACTCACAAAATGTGCGTGGAATGATTATTTTATGTGTTTTACACCATGTATTTTACATATTTTTGGTACTTTGTTATTGCTTTTATGTTCAGTGTTCAGAATGTGACTGTAAAAAAAATTTTTTGTTGTAGGCCTATACTTTTACTCCTGTTTATTTTTTGGATATTGCTGTTGGTTATTTACACTTTTTAAAATTTTGTTGACATTCTAAAGTTATTTGTTATTTATTTATTTATTTTTATTAATTAATTTATTCATTTATTTTTTTTTTTTTTATTTTTTTTAATTTTTTTTTTTATTTATCTACAGTCTGACTCTGAGTTTTGTCCTTTAGGTGGCATTTATGAGTTGTTGGCCACATCTAGTAAAATGAATGGATTTCAATGGCCCTCTGCTGGTCAAAACAAGTTATTGCTTAAACACTAATCTCCTTAGTTTTTTCACTAACCTCCAGATGGCAGAATTCTACACCTAACACCTAGATCAATATCCAGAAACAATTTAAATTATATTTAGATAATCATTTAAGTGATTTTTTCATAAAAAAAAAACAAAAAAATTATTAGTTCACATGCAAGCTAATGGTGTAGTTGCAGATTTTTGTGGTAAATGGGTACAAAAGTACTTCGAATCTCCCAAAACACAGCATTAATGCATAGATGAGGAGTAAACAAAAATAAAAAGTTATATATTATTTGTATTATTGAAAATGTATATATTTTCTACAATTATGCTTTCAATTTTGGGGACACACTGACCCCAAAGACAAGATTAATAAACAGGAAACGAGGACCATTTGAGGGTTAAACTCAGAACTGCTTTGAACTAATCTTTTCAAAATCAGCGAAAAATTATTTTAATATTAAATGTATATTCTGAGAAAATTCCAATGTTTTAACTGAAAGAAACTTGCACTGACTGATCTTAAAAAATTTGTCAGTGCCATTGATTTGTCTCACATCAGTAAAGTTTTTATCTAAGGCACATTTATAAAAGCTACTATGGCCTAATCCTGGTTTAACCTAAACCCTGTCTGTGAAACCAGGCCATTATGACCTGCTCTTTAAAACCTTTTCTATTGTTGTTAGATTGGAATACTTTTTAATCACAAACCTAAAGAGTATTTTCTTGATATTCTTCAAGTATGTTAAAGGGGTCATATGATACGATTTAAAATTTTCCTTTCTCTTTGCGTTTATTCAAAATAGTAATCTTTTCTAAAAATAAACATGTATCCATTTAACACATCCTTGCTGAATAAAGGTATTAAATTAGTTTTTTAATAAAAAATAATTTACTGACCCCAGACTTTTGAATAGTAATTTCTATTTTGAATAAATACTGTATAAATACTGTTTATACACACACACACACACACACACACACACACACACACACACACACACACACACACACACACATATATATATATATATATATATATATATATATATTATATATATATATATATATATATATATATATATAGTTGGTCCCCCCGATGTTGAATACATGGTTGCGGCCTTGTTTTGAACAAAAAAAAGAAAAAAAATACTAGCTGGGATATCTGCTAATTGACTAATAAATATTTCTCGATCCGCTATACAGATACCCTGAATACCCCTTTCACATACAAATGTTGACAGTAGCTGTACACAAAGAAGAAATAAATAGGGAGAATCGGGACACCCTTGTCTCACTCCTCTGGATCACTGTCTGCGCATAGGCAAAGACCTTTCGCCGAAAATTACGTAACACCGGAACTCGTGCTTCAGCCAGTCAGCGACCACGATACAAGCTGGTGGCTTATGACAATACTGAAACATGGAGGCTGGAAGTCGTGTGTGAATATTGAGAGCGAGTAATGTGGCTGGTTGTATTTGTAAAACATCGCGTTTGTTTATATGTTGTTATGTTATACATTAAGAAGTTGTAAAATTAGTCTCCGTGGTTATAGTATCTTTTGTGTCAGTGTAAGTGTCCTCTGGGGTAATTTGCATCTACTTCTAGTCATTTTTTAAAAGTAGTGCAAAGGAAAATTCAGAGTGTAGTTTGCGCAAGGTGTAGCAGCACAGTTTATGTCTGTTTAATGTTAAGGTATTATAACCTGTGCCTTATTAGACTAGAATTACAGTTAAGGAAGTGCGCTGCATTAAACCTGGAGGACATATCCGGAAGACGAGCAGCGTGAAATTTTGCATGAACTTTTTTTTTTTAAACCTTCTTTGCCGAAATTATTGTGCGATTAATAATTGAAAAACCGTCTGAATTTGGCGAAAAGATCGATGCGTGTCGGGCAGGATTACTGGGAACACTGCCATAATTTGAGTTGCAGCTGTGAAGGGATCAGTGTCGTTTGAGTCATTTTGGTTTTCCAGTGAAAATGCTGCTGTCTCTGGTCGTGCACACTTACTCGTTGCGGTACTGGCTTCCAGCGGCAGTGATGCTGGGCACCGCTCCTGCTTATTTGCTGTCCTGGAGCGTCTGGCGGCTGCTGTCCACTGTGCTGCCGTCCAGACTCTATCACACTGTGGATGACCGTGTGTATTCAGTTTATCAGAGTATGGTCCTGTTCTTCTTTGAGAACTACACGGGAGTGGAGGTTAGTATGATTTTTTTTATTTATTTATTTATTTTTTTTTTTTTACTTAGTGCGTTTACCTTTTTTCAGCCTTTTCTAACTAACTACATGTAACTTCTTACTTTAGTGCGTTTACCTTTTTTCAGCCTTTTCTATCTAACTACATATAACTTCTGAATGATTTATCGAACTAAAAACAATACGGGCCCCCTTGTTTAGGATATTTTGGCATATATAAGTCATCAAATAGTGCTTAATAATGTACCACTATTTCACACGTTCAATTAACTAATGTTTGTTCGAATGCCATTTATTTTAAAACCAGCATAATTTCTATTTTGTTGTTTATCTTAAATTAAACACCAACCCCCCCCCCCCCATGTGAGAGAGATTCACAGACGGTCTTCACAGATGCTCTTTTTGTTTACCACTAACACATGCTGATGACGTTCATGCTACTATAGTAACGTGCCTTGTAGCCGATGAGTCACTAGGTGTCATCATCGTACAGTCTGCATACATGTTGTACCCAAGTTTATCAGATCCATGTGGCACAGTGTGATTTGCAATGATCTTATAGGATTGCTAAAATTTTGCAGTGTGTAGAAGGCTTAAGAGTGAGTCATAAGGCCAACGAATACACTCAAAAATGCTGATTCATTTAGGAATGAAACAAAGTGTTGAAATTATTTGAACTTTGAACACCACCCTGCGAGGCTTAACTGACTAGCAAAACTGAGTGACGCTGACGCTTCACTTCTCCCAATCAAAATCAAGCATTCCTCAGCCCAATGGTATGACTGGCAATATCACACAAGATCATAGATATATATATCTGTGATATATAAACCACAAAAGACACTGACCAAGCAAACAGATATGAGTAATAGTAGGATAAAAATGGATATAATATATATATATATATATATATATATATATATATATATATTCTGTATGGTAAGCTCTGCAAGCACCACATACTACAGACCAGAGGTGGGTAGAGTACCAAAAACTGTACTCAAATAAATGTAAAAGTACTTATAGAAATATTTACTTGAGTAAAAGTAATAGTCTGAATAGTTACTTGAGTAAGAGTAAAAAAAAATATTGGATAATAAAAACTACTTAAGTAGTTAGTTACTTTGGATCATATACTGTATATCTATAGTCTATTTTTATTTAGATGTATAGATACAATTTATGTAATGTGTGTATGTGTGTGTATATATATATATATATATATATATATATATATTATATATATTAGGGGTGTGACGGTTAGTATATAACCGTGAGACCGGTGGTTATAGTTGAACACCGTCATTAGAACTCTATAACCGCCAAAACCGTGTCATTAAAAAAATTTTTACAAACATTTTTAATCAAAAATTATTTTCATTTTTTAGGTAGGATTATAAGATGCGCAATATATCGGGAGACATGGTTTTTACCACTTAATGAAGTTTTGTAAATCGTCAGACATGATATTTACCACTTCATTAAATTTTGCTTTGTAGAAAACCCTTCTTAAAAACAAATTTTGTTTTGTACAAATTTTATCTTAATTTTAATAAATGTTTCATCAACCAATTGCATGTATTTGCAGACAATATAGCAGACAATGATAACCGTGACATGGAAGCGCCAGCGCGCTGCGTTCACTTGCACTGCACTGTGAACTAGAGCGCATCTCATCGTAAATGAAACTCAGCGTAGGCCTATGCCTCATACATTAGCATTAAATATCTTTGCTGCATCCTTTCTAGAACAGACAAGGGCATTTTTTGCGGCTCGCATCAGCAAAGCATTGCATCGTCCATAGACGCAAAACAATCAGCGGATGGCGGGCGGTTGCGGCTTTGAAATTTGCTCAAAAAACGTTGGCGCGGATGATGAGTTTTGTGATGTGGTTGCGGATGAAATAATACCCCATCTGCGTATCTCTATCGATAACAACATTTAACACTACACAAATATTAATTGAATGTTTTTAATTTAGGCGATTAATTTCCCATAGTGACATAGGACTGAGGTGCCGGATCCAATAAAAAATGTTCCGGATCCAACGTCGGAGGTGACGGAACATGTTCCGGCTCAAATTAAAACTTTGTGAAGAAAGGTAAAACCGATGGATCTCGTTGCGAAAAAAAATGTTACATCGCCTATATGGGCACATTTCGGGTTTAAACCAGATGGCAACGGAAAACCAGAAAATCTTGAGGAGCCTGTGTGCAGAATATGTGGGAAAACTGTATTTGTTACAAGTAGCCTACTGTTTTAAAAGGTTTTGTTTACTGTGTGTGATTTATTAAAAACAAAGCACGTTCATTGCAAAGTTTTTTTTTTTTTGGTTAAGGATTTGTTCACTGTGTGTGATTCATTTAATGGAAAGCACATTCACTGCTAGTTGTCTTGCTGTGAATTTTAAATAAACGTAGAGCAAGTAGCTAATCAGTGTCTGCTCGCTTATTCAAACTAATACCCCAAGCCCCCCCCCGACGGTTATGTTACAAACCGTCACATTTGACTCACGTCATAACCGTCATCACCAATTCTGAAACCGGCACACCCCTAATATATATATAAATATATAATTTTTTTTTTTTCATCAGCCTTTACGCCAGTCTTCAGTGTCACATAATCCTTCAGAAATCATTCAAATACGTTGATTTATATCAATGATGTTCTTTTTAGAACATGTTTATGTTCTTTTTAGCTTTCTATACATCAAAGAATCCTAAACAAACTGTCACAGGTTCCAAAAATATTCAGCATACAAATTGTTTCCAGCACTGGTAATAAATCAGTATATTAGAATGATCTCTGAAGGATCATATGACTCTGAAAAACCTATTTTAAACCAATACATTTATTTCAATTTTCACTGTTTCTAAAAGGATTGAATGCATTTGGTGTGATGTACCAAATACCAAAATACCAAATGCCCAATCCTAAATACCAAATTAATTTTCGACTTGGACTTTAAGTTTCAAATTTAGATTTTTAGTTTTGGTTTAAGACTTTTAGTTTTAGACTTTTAGTTTATAATCTGACCAAATAATCCCTCCATAAAACTACACCAGAGTCCGCTACTTCAAATAAATTATCCACCCGCCACCCACCGCACCTACAGTATATTTGATCATCACATTACAATGATTCTAATTCTTAGTTTTGCATGATGATATGATGAATGGATGGTTCATTTTTAACAGCAGATTCAGCGGCGTTAGTGCTGATCTGTGCATCACGGCACGCTTCTGCAGCACATACTGCTCCATGGCCATCGGAGCTGATCGCGGCCTCTCAGTCAATGCTTGTGTTCATACCGGCTACGCTGTGGCCCAGAACTCATGCTTATCACATCGGTCACATCACATTTCCAAACTGGATGTCTACACCGAACGTGAGCGGTGTGACAAAATACAATAGAACCCATTACATTCAGTGATGCTGTCTACACTGGATGTGGCGCGACGTGACACGACAAATCCCGACAGTGAATTAGTGAATTATTAATAATCTTATAACAGGCGTGAAATTATTATTTGAGGATAATGTTGTTAAATGATGACATTTGAGATAACAATTAAAACAGCAAGCCCCGCCCCACGACTGACAAAAATAAAAGTGTTCGAGCGAGCAGGTGAGAAGATCGAGCGGGAGCAGCTCATGCCCAACCCTAAATAGAAAATGCCCAATCCTAAATACAAAATGCCCTATCCTAAATACCAAATGCCCTATCCTAAATACCAAATGCCCAATCCTAAATACCAAATTAATTTTCGACTTGGACTTTAAGTTTCGAATTTAGATTTTTAGTTTTGGTTTAAGACTTTTAGTTTTAGACTTTTAGTTTATAATCTGACCAAATAATCCCTCCATATAGTTTGAGCTAATCACTACACTGACCTGAGTCACCAGTAGCAAACAATGGAGTGCGCTCTGCTGGACAAACTAAGTAATTGCACCATTCAGAAGCATTTCATCTGCGTTATGTGTTCTGTAAAAAAAATAAAAATATATATATCAGCGGCATATTCGCTGATACCGATATATCTGTGTAGTCCTACAAAAATCTATAAAGCATGGAATTTTGAAATGTATTTATTCTCACATATGTGTGTGCACAGCTGTGTAAGGTTTTAAAGATGTGCGTCCACTACTTAGCGTGTTTGTGATTTTTATGGGCAAAGCAATAAAGTGCTGTGTTTGTTTTGGGTAGGGGTGTGTTTGTTTGGATGTTGATTTCATTTATCAGCAGTGTTTGCCAGAAATCACTTACTGCACCTTTTAAGGGCATGAAATCCATATCAATAAAGCTTACTGAACAAAACAGCTTTGTTCCATTTACTATAAAACTGGAAACTTTTTTCAGACAGTACTGTCTTCTAAGTCATGTTCATTCTAACCATATTGTTCTTGTTGTCTAATGTATTGAAATGTTCATGTAATTATCTGTCCAGATTGTCATTTATGGGGACATACCAAAGAAGAAGGAGAATGTGGTTTACGTGTCAAACCATCAATCAACAGGTAAGTCTCAACGCTCTATAAATGTATATATGCTCCAAAATGTGTGCTACTAAATGTGTAATGCAGACCATGTGAAAACCTTTATTTTTTTATTTGTTCCATGTAGGTAAATAAATACTATGGTACCGCACTGTATATCATGGTATCAGACACCATCACTGTACCATTTGTAAGGGTTGTGTTCTCCATTGTAGCTGATTGGATTATTGCTGACATGTTAGCCATCCGACAAAATGCACTTGGACACGTGAGATACGTCCTGAAAGATGGTCTGAAGTGGCTTCCTTTGTATGGATGGTATTTCTCACAGGTAGTGTGCATATCTAATTTGAAACTTTAGATCTCATTCATGTTTTTTGAATGGTTTTATAAACAATACATACAAGTTTATTCTGCTTGTGTTACATTAATAGGACCAGTTGTATGTTTATGACTATGATTGTTGTCATTCACAGCATGGAGGTGTGTATGTGAAGAGAAGTGCCAACTTTGATGAGAAAGCCATGAAAAAGAAATTATCATCTCAGACCAAACTGGGTACACCTGTGAGTATATGTCCATAGCACTCAGTGACTGAAAATCCAGAAAGCAGTGCTTGACACATGTATATAGATTTCATGTGATGTGCAGTCATATGTCTGTCTCCAGTATATTAAATGTTTTATATAATGGCTTCAATTAGGGCTGGGCGATAAAATAACAATAATTATTGAAATATAATTTTCCACTAACATTTTGATAAATGTTCGATATAATGTTTATGTGCCAAAAGCGGAAGGAAACAGAGCTGCTCATTTGAACTGCACCACACGGACCATTTATCCACTAGAGCAGATGCATTTACTCGCTGATGAGCCTCGGTCAATCAACCACTAAACAGCGCTGTGAGATCCACTGTGAAGTGCTTGAAATCAAAGAACTAAATTATTTAAACTAGTTTAAGGCCAGATGAAACAGCACAAACAGAAGAAATGCTGAGTGCAATGATACAGTCAGAAGGCTTTTCAGTCTACAATTCGCCGCCATTTACCATGGATTTAATGTAGTTACACTAACTGCATACATGGTTTTGTGATGAAGGTATTTACTGAGTTTGTTTTTATTTTTTTTGTTTATACTTATTTTTTTTTTATTTAAATGCTTTGGAGTTTTTTAGTTTATTTTTTGCCTTGTTATTATGGTGCTATGTGTGTGGTTTTAAAGGGACACTCCACCCCAAAATGAAAATTTTGTCATTAATCACTTACCCATGTCGTTAAAACCTGTAAAAGCTTTGTTCATCTTCAGAACACAGTTTAGGATATTTTGGATGAAAACCTGGAGACTTGTGGCTGTCCCATTGACTGTCAAGTAAATTGCAAGGTCCAGAAAAGTATGAAAGACATCAGAATAGACCATCTGCCATCAGTGGTTCAAGCTGAATTTTATGAAGCGACGAGTGTACTATTTGTACATGAAAAAAACTAAAATAACGACTTTATTCAACAATTCGTCTCCTCTGTGTCTCTCCGCTTCACCGTAGCGCCATTTTGGAGAACATCTGCTGAAAGCAAACTGCGTACGGTATTCTGTGTCAGCTGCCACACAAGGATATGTTTTCTATGTGTATGCTTTAATTTGAATGAAAACAGCACATCCATGCAGCGCGGCTGACACAGAAGAGCATACGATGCTTGTGTTCAGCGGATGTTCTCCAAAATGGCGCTATGGTGATGCGGAGAGACACAGAGGAGACACATTGTTGAATAAAGTTATTTTTGTTTTCTTCGCGTACAAAGAGTATTCTCGTCGCTTCATAAAATTCAGATTGAACCACTGATGGCAGATGGACTATTCTGACGATGTCTTTCGAAGTCAAACGTAGCTTTTACGGGTTTGGAACGACAAGTGATTAATGACAAAATTTTCATTTTGGGGTGGAGTATCCCTTTAAGAGAAATCTATTATTATTATTATTATTATTATTATTTTAAGAAAAATTACTGGAAAAGTGAAGCATTTGTCATGTTCTGACCATTTAAAGAGTAGTTTAAAACCACAAATAACGGTCTGGTTTCTACAATTTTCACTCAGGAGAAGAAATCTGCCTTTAAATAAAGAATCTTTAAATAAAGATTTGAAAGTTATTGTGATAATCGTGAAAATTTGTGAGTAGTTATATTGTGAATATAGTGATAGTTTTTTGGCCATATCAGCCCAGCCCTAGTTTCAATGGATAAAGATACTCCTTTATGCCAGGATCCATTATCTCTGAAGCATATTTTAAATATTGTCTTGAGCTCCTCTAGGACTCTTTACTTTTCAGGTGACTCTTATAGATTTGATTTTATTTTATAACACCATTTTAAAAAGTGTTACTTTTTTATTTGTTGTTTTATATAGTTTATTTACTTTTTTCTTTTTTCACTTGGTTCTCACCATTAATATAGCCATGGTAGCTGCCATGGCTCTAAATTATAATCAATCAGTAAATCAAATAATGGCTTCTGGTTGTTCAGAATGTGTGTCAACTAGGGCTGCACGATATTTAAAAAAAATGCAATATGCTATAGCTAGCGAGATATTCATGAGAACTTGCTGATACCGCATACTGGACTTGTCATTCTGTGCTTGCATCCTCTAGGCAGCAATCTAAACAGTAAATCTTATCACCATACAAGCATAAGTTTACTTTAAGGATTAAAGCTGCAAGCTGCGTTAAAAGGGCCCTTGCACCTAGAGCCACCTCCACCAGGTGGCCTTAGGTGGGCAGTATGCATTTAAAGTGGTAAATATAGAAGGAACATTTCAAAGTCACTTTATATATATATATATATATATATATATATATATATATATACATACACACACAAAGATATGAAGTTTGGTGCAGATTGAGCATAGTATGTTTGAGTTACACCATGTCCTAACCAGACATGACGTGACAAGATTCCAGCACCAAGCAATTTGGCTGTTCACACCAGATGTGACACGACAATGTGATTGTGACAGAAAAATTCAAATATCACAGCCATGCAGAAGGGCACTGCACTTCCAACGAAATGGACAAGTTTATAATCTAATTCATAAATGTCAAACCTTTTTGACATTAATAAAAGTATATAATGAGTGACTGATACCATCTTTGTCATGGAAAGGACTTGTTGGTTCGCTTTGAGCTCACAGTTTTAACATGTTTGCTTTTATCTTCAAGATCTGAGGTAAACTTTCTTTTGTCAGTATGACTATAAATGTCATGGAGTATGATATTCAAACTCACATTAGACACACTCAACATTGAAGCAATGGCGGCTGATAAAATTTTCTTCCAGAAATTTTAGCGTACATCCTGTTATGATTTTTCCCATTATAAAAAAGTAGTAAGAATTGAAACATTTTAAATAAAGATAATTGTTTTACCAAGGTAAAAAATTGAGGATGATCTCCACAAAACTTTTTTCAAGATAAATTAAAACTTTTTTTTTTTAATTTTCAAAATTCGCAATTTATCTATACAGTGCAACAGCAAAAACTGTGAGAAAAATAAATTTGTTTATAGGGCATTTTCTATACATACAGTATAGAAATAACTACAAGTCAAGCTGCAATACCAAACACGACCACACGGAGACTCTAACAGACCACTATACCAGTCACCTTAACCTGACTGTATCTAAATGTATACTGATCCATTCCAAATTATTAAACAAAGCAAAACACAAATTTAAAAAGTAAAAAATAAACTCCTCAGTTTGTCGAATATGGTGATCTGAAGGCAGCGCGACATAACCAGTGCAGAACAGTGTTCATGCCCATATATAAACACCACTGACTGCAGCAAACTCCTATAAATAATGCTTCTTCAGCAAGTGTCCATTATGAAACACTTGCCAGACATGTAGGCATAATCAAATGTGCTTGTGCAAAAAGCTATCGGAGAGCACACATAGACGGTCTGTTTGTTTGCACATTAATAATAACACACCTGTCTAATGTACGTCGACTCTGTCACTGTAATCATCTTTACCTCCATTACAATAGTCATCCATCAAAACTTCACTGGTTTGCTTCATTCAGCACATACAGAGTAGTTCTGACTTCATATTTCTTATTTATAGAGTTTGTTCCCACCAGTCGCTGCACTGGTTAAGGTTACATATGATGACAAAAGCATGTTAGTGCTCGCCCTCCCAGAACTCATAGAGATTTTGTTGCGGTGCCTGCAGTTAGACAAAAAAAAAAAAAAAAAAACATCTTTGGATGGAAGTCTTTAAGAATAGTCCGGGCGATTCTTGGTCAAAGAGAAATCGCCCAAAAAGGGGCGGTACTCCACAGAACGTGACTCGATGCTGATTGGACTATATATCCAGAGGCAGAACAAGCAGTGACAGCTGTGATAGAAAAAAAATAGACCTCCCTTTTTCACTTTAGTGGGGCATCGCCCAATTGCCCTAATGAAGAAACCGCCCCTGGAATGAAGTATATAATCAGTACCTGAGATTATCAATGGGTGCATCTCAATCAGCTGCCGAGCTCATGAATCAATATATCATGTACACAAATCCGGTCACTGGTAAGTTCCCTGGCTCACTGCACATTGGGACAGTAATTACTCAATTTCTGGTGACATGACTATGTACAATGTCAGCGGACAACATTGTAGAATGTTATTAATCAACAACAAGCAGGACCAAACTCTTTTTGATATTATTTTTTATTCTTTTGTTAAACACATTGTTCTTTTATGTGTTCTTACAACATTTCAGCCGAATATTAATAAAAAATGTTAATTAGATATGTTCATTACCTGTCTAGCAATGTGTTTGTCGAAAAATACAAAAACAAAATCGGGATTTCTTTCCAATCCACCTTTGTTGTCCAGTCATCCAAGCCTGTGTCCTGGAAAAGTCTCACAAGTCTGTCTGTTATGGCCTGCGCAGTTCGGTCAGCACCAAATTCAATCAGTCCAATGAAGTCTGAGGTAAACTCTCCGTTGCTGGACACAGACACAATGTAAACAATTTCCTGCTCAGTTTTTGTGTAGTCCTCAGATCCATCAAAAAGCAGCACCCAAAATTCAGCAGAATGCAACTTGGCTCGTAACTCCCCGCTGATGGCGTAAGCGATGCTTTGCATGATCCATGTGCCCCCTTCACGTGAATAAGCACCTCCGACATTTACTCCTAGCCGCTTCAGTAACGGAATATCCTCAGAATAAGAAGACATGGGATGTGCGTGTTGAGCTTTATGGAAGGCGAGGAGAAAAATATTAAACCGAGCTTGCCGCTTTTCTTCATTCAGCTTGTCTCGCCATCTGGCAAGTGAGCGACTGGACATTTCTTCCCGGCTAGCATGTTTATTAGCAATGGCTTGCGCCACATTCGTGGGCTCCTTGCTCTTTTCATGTTTGTCAAATAAAGGATGGTTGAAATTCTTTGAGGCTTTATAAAACGCACCTGTTTTGTCTGCTAGATGTGGATTTGAGCGGCAAATCTTGCACCACATTTCAGTGTGCTCATCGTTAGCTTCAAGCCACTGCACATCTTTGAGCCACTTTTCCAAAAAAAGTATTTTTTTTTTACTCTGGCTCCAGTTGGCATTTCTTTGTAGGTGGCGAAACGCCAAAGAAGCTGCTTAATGTCTGTTGCTTTTTGGAGATCGCTGACAGTAGTTGACAAGTAACATGTAAGTTGAAAGTTTTTTTTTTTATTTATTTTTTTATTTTTTATTTTTTTTTTTTTAGATGAAAAGATCGTCAGTACGCAAAGGCGTGGTGTAACACAAGTGGTATTACGCATTCCTGATTTTTGTCGCTCATGCGTACCTGCGTACCAGTTATGTGCACCCGTGCCTATAGATCTGTTCAGGGCAGGACTCTTATCAAACGTGTGAAGTTTGTTGCTTATCGAACATTGTATGGCAGAGTTACAACTAGGACTGAAACGATTAGTTGATATTATCGACAACATCGACAACAAAAAATTGTCGAAAAATATTTTTGTTGTCGAGTAGTCGTTTGATCTCATATGACCTAATGTGAAAGCCTGCAATACCGTGGTTTGACCAGTGTGGCACTGTAGATTCAGCTCTGTAATTCAGCGGCGTTTGGATGATTATGTAAACATATGCTGTTCGCTTTCCTCTCAATAACAAAATAAACAATAAAAACTGACTGCGGTGTGAAAGCAGCAGTCTAAAACGCATATGATTACAGCGATGTGGATGTTTGCACGAGCTCTGCATTTCGGTACTCCAGTGAAGTCACGTCATATTTATTTATATAGTTGTAGCCGCACTGGGTAGTACGTTAACGTTAGCTCAAATGATATATAGGGAATTTTAATAATTAATCAGGAATATGATTAATATATATATCTCGCGTAACACTTACATTAAAATTATTGAAGATGAAAAATAGGTCAATTGTATATATCAATAACTCATTACAAGGCACTGTAATTTACTCATTAATATGTCAATATTCCATTCTTCATATCAATTAACGTGATATCTTTTACTGGGAATTAATGCAAATCAAACAGTGGTTTGTCCAGCAAACGGCCGTAAGATTAACTTATCAACTTCAATAAAGTTATCACTTCTTATAATTCCAAGGAAAAATAGTTTTCTGGCCATGAAACCATTCTCCCGTCCTTATAAAATTTAGGTTACTGGAAAGTAACAAATAAGCTTTGTAGCTAAGATCAAACATTTCATTGACTTCGTAATGTGAGCATTTTAGACAGAAGCAATCATGAATATATTGGCTTTTAATAATTGAACTAATAATACATCAAACTACGATTCACACAGAGTAAATATGCGTATAACAATACAAACAGTAAAAAAAAATAAAATACAAAACGAATAACAAAATGAGAGAGAGAGAGAGAGAGAGAGAGAGAGTGAGTGAAAGGGTGAGCGAGAGAAGGTGAGAGAGAGATAGGCAGAATCATGCAGAATGATCGCGCAGTATGGCAAAATCACATACAGTAACCTTTTTGAAAGACAACAAGGAATCAGATCACCTTGAAAAGGGAATAGACAACCTTAAGCAGCGTTTAAATCTCTATAGGAAATAATACTTGCATGTGGGTATCTTTGTGCCTGCTAAGAGCTGCGTGCGTCGTGCTTTTAGAGCTGGGCGTGTTCTCTCGTGTCTTCCGGGGCGAGCAGACTCGCGCGAAGTTTCAAAGGTTCAACGAACGTGGAGTTACCAAAGAAATAATTCAGAGTTCGTCTCCCTCGTGTAGGGAGAGGCGAATATAAGAATAAAACTTAGTAAAGAAAAGCAAAGAAAAAAAACGGAGATGAAAGCTCCCTAAGGAGCCATCGCGACAGACGTTCTCTCGACGAAGTGCCGAAACAAAAAGTGCAACGAGAAAGTTCTGTGTCAGTCTCTTATGGAGCGACTGGGTTCACGCCTCTGTTTGCGCGAACAACCAATGAACGTCCACGATCTGAAGCGGGAAAAGTTCCTTTGTCTCTGGGGAGACACCCACTCGAGTGAGTTATGGTGTTATCAGAATTCAGCAATTATATTCCAGCAAGATGGTAATTCCAGAATAATACATTTTACTGTAATTTCCTATGTATGAGTGGTTTGGTCAAGGCAAGACGGTTAAACAGATACCAAAAATGACAGGTAAAGGTAGGAGAAACATAAAGTTACATTCATATGCAGAATTACACACATTTAAAGTTTGATTAACACAATAAAATTGTAGATACTCCAATTTGATATGGAAGACATCTAAGCACAAAAAGGAAATACAGTCAATACATTTAGAATATATTTACTTTCCTTTTTCCTTACAAGAATTCCTAGCGAGCTGGGCTTTTTCTTTTTCTCCCAGTTTGGGGTAATAAAGTTTTACGATCTGGTCAGGAATTTAAACCCAGCCCATGCTGGCACCAGGCCGGTCATTCAGCTTGCAGAGAGTTTGATTTACCTGCATGAGTTCAGGGGCTAAAAGCTTTGAGTTTTTAGCCAAGGAATGTGCATTGTTTTAGATTCAACGAGCCATGATTCATTAATTCAGAACCAATGAATGAATGAACTGCTCATACGCTACAGTCCCCCTTTCCGTCGGATGAAGTCCCTGTGTGGACATCATCGGACGGCAATCATCACGATGGGCAGGTGGCAGGTGAATCATGATGGTCGTGTAGCAGGTGGATCATAATGGCAGGTGGTTCCTGGAGCCTGAGGATTCAGCTTGATGAGGTTCGGTGTGGTCTCGGACTTGGCACCCTGGCACCCCTTTCCGGGGATTCTGTCTGAGACCTGTAGAGATGCACAGTGCAATGTCGGGAGTGGTCCAGTCTCGGACCGCAGATGATGGGGTTCAGAACGTGCCGTCGAGACAGTGCTTGGAGGGCTGTGTCGACGGGGAGCAATGTCAATGTGTCGGGACCCCCTTTCCTCAATCCATAGTTCCAGTTCTGGATCTAAGATGAAGTTGTAATTCTTGAAGGATGGGAGTTCCAGTGCTGTCTGGTACTCTTCACTCGGAAAATGGTATAAGGCCAGGTCGTGAAGGTAGGGTGTGGCACCCTTGTGTAGTTGCTTTAATCCTATTATTGTTGTTGGGATTGTTGAGGCTGGTTGTTTTGTGATGGTTGTTGTTGGTGGTAGTTGTTGTAAGGAGGGTGTTGACGAGCCATCTGTCACCTACAATCTCTGCTTGCGTCTCTGTTGTTTGTGTACGAGGCTTGGATTCGGCAGACGAGCCATCTGTCACCTACAATCTTTGCAAACCCGCAGATTCCTTCAGTGTTGTGTTTCTGAGGAAGGTTTTGCTAAGGCAGGGATAATGAATGTCTTTGGTCAAAGTACACATGTGCAGGTTTGGGGCCAGGTACAGCTGTGTGTCCCTGTCGTGGTAGGCCACCACATCTGGAATGTGTGTCTTGGTGTGGGTGTTGCTTTTCCAAAACCTGACATTGACAGTGTCTTTAAGTCTGTAGACTTGGCTTGACTCATGGATGGGTTGGTTCAGGAGCACATCCACTTCCCTCTGCTCGGGATTGACGTGCAGTAGGATGGCGCTACCCAGAGAGTAGGCCAGGTGTATTTGTAGTGGGTCAGCTGGCGTGGTGATGGCGGAAGCCAGCACAGGTTAGCACAAGGCTTAAAGGTATCATGTATGGTGGGATTCTACCCGTGGTTAGGCTGTCATTGGAGGAGTTAACCTCCCACAGCATGTCTGTCGTTAGCGCTGTAACCAGCTGAGTCTTGGCAAAGTCATTCTGGAAGGCAGTAAACAGCGGTTTCATGGAGTTCACGGCCTGGTTCGCTGCATTGACACTGGACATACCAATGTTAAACAGAGTTCTGGCGGCAGCGGTGGCTCCGAGCAAAGCTCCCAGGAACCGTTTGGAGTGGTGGTTGTGTCCAACTAACTCCACTTGTGTAACAGTCATTTTCTCACGTTGGCTGAACACGTGTTTGACATCGGCCTCAGCGTGAGTGAGGGAGTTCTCTGTCCATCGGGCACCTGCCCAGCTGTATTGGGCTACGGTGCTGGGGTAGTGTTGGTCTGTAGTCGGTGGTCAGGAGTCTCAGTTGTTCTCTCGGTGGCAGCCGTCCTCTGGTTGGCTGACAGCACAGCATGGCGAACCACAGCAGCATCCTGGTACAGACAACAGGGAGAGAGAGACAAAAGGGGAGGAAGAAACAAGCGAGGGTTGTCTTTGGTTGGGACAGGCAGAGTCTCTTTACTTTGTGGGCGGCGGCGACTGGGTTAGCTCGCCTTGGCCCATGTTTTTGCCACATCTTGCTGCTGGCATGACGCTTGCTTCAGTGTCTCGTCAGTGGCTCTGGTGCTGCGTTGTGCAGCACATGATGCGTCATGGAATACACATTGGCATTATCCCCCTTTTGCGCCGTGGCATAACAAGCCTTGGCATTGTGATGTCAGACGGTGCACGACCCACAGTGTTGTTCTGTGCACGCAGCATGTGCTTTGTTTCATGCAGTGGTCTGAGGCGCTGGGTGTCAGTGAGTGTAGACAGCGTGCAAGGGTGGATGGAGGGGTTTGAGAGGTGGTTAAGCAAAGTCTTTATGGAGGTGTCAGAAACCCGCTCGTCTGCTATGTTGGTATTTGTAAACAGCGGAGCCAGCGTAAGCAGCTCTGAGGTAGGCAGTCTAGTTTGTAAAGTTCTTATGCTGTGTGTGTAATCACTTTAACCTTGAAAGTGTGGTGGGTGGGTTGGCCGTGACCACAGCCTGTTGTTTAGTGCGCCAGTTTTGGCGAGGGTGTCAGTTTGAACATTTAAGTCCTTGTCGAGACCTGGTAGCTTCGAGTGTCCTTTTACCTTCTTCCAGTACACAGTCACATTGTGTGTTTTTGTGATGTTATCACGTTCCTGGAACAGGTGTTGGTGTTTGACTGGCTTGTTGGTTTGCTGTTTTGAAACCATTCTGTTTCCAGCTCGGAAGATGGACACACAAAACTGAGTCTGGCATAGGTTAGAGTCTGTACATGCTTTGTTCGGAAAGATGTTGAATTCAGCTGGTGAGTTGGCGTAGCTGAACGGGCACCTGTTTGAAGGTGAACTGTCGGTTGCCAAATGTGAATGCCAGCTTGTGTTGGTTTTCCGGGTGCACCAGAATGGTCCAGAATCCAGAGGCCACATCAAGTGTAGAGAAGATTGTGGCTCCTCTGATTCGGGGGATTTCTTGTTCTAGCTGGGTCATGGGGCCGTTGTGACAGCGGCACCTGATGATTCAATTTCCTGTAGTCAATGGTGGGTTCGCCATTCGCCGTTAGGTTTGAGGACGGGCCAGATGGGGGCTGAGTAGGTGCTGTTGCGTGGACGGATGACACCTTTCTCAATCATAGATTCGATGATCTCCTGCACTGGTTCGTGTGAGGCCATGGGAATCTTGTACTGTTTGACAAAAGTGGGAGGAGCATCAGGGTGCGTAGGGATGTGCACCATGTGGAGGTTGGTAAGACCACCAGTCTAAAGAGTCTTTGGCACAGGATTCTTTGAATTCATAAAGAAATTGTCTGAGTCCTTGATGAGCTGTATCGCTCTGAAGTGCATTAGCGTCTTGTAGAATTTGCTGCACTTGAGATTCAAAACCTGGGTACGGCTCCTCCATCGGTTTGTCATCAGTCGGTTTGGTATTAAGAGGTGTAGCAGGTTCATCAGTCTCACCGACGCTCTGGTGGGATACTGTGTATACTGCGAGGTGTTGGTCCTCGGTCAGCTCCGTTCTGTACACCTGGTCTTTGGTCACTGACATGACAGATGTGATGGCGATGAATTTGAAGGGTGCAGTGAACAATGTGTTGTCTGTATTCCCTCGGGTATCAGTGCAGGTGAAATGGGCCCTATGACAGGTCGTACACGTTCAAAGTCATGAAAGTCATGGCTCACTAGCCATCCCAGCCGGTAGGCCTTGGGAATGTTGATGTCAGTTACTGTGCAGTTGTTGCACAGGATGTAAACTATATGAGATGACACTTCAGTGAGGGGTGTGGCTTCAAGTGTGAGTCCGAGTTCCACACATTCAGGTGAGGGTTGGAAGAAACCCAGCGTGTGGTTTAAGGTTTGACCACCATCGCATGTTGAGCCGAGCAGCGACCCCTTTGGTGTAAGCTGGTATCACCGTTCCCTGTTCGTTGACTAAGGTGCAGAGGAGCGAACTTGAGCCCTGGTTTGTTGTTGAGGCTGTGTAAACATGGCTGGCTGCTGGGGTTCCCGTGAGCTCTGTGACCTGGCAGTCTGGCTCTGTGGGAGTTCCCGTGACCTTTGTGACTTGGCAGTCTGGCTCTGTGGGAGTTCCCGTGACCTCTGTGACCTGACAGTCTGTCACCGGTGACCTGTGTGGCTGGAGGGGAAGAGTTTCTCGCACTTGAGCCCAGACTTTTAGCTGTTTGAAGTCCAGTAAAGGTTCAAAGCGATCTAGCAGGTCTTTGCCGATGAGGAGTGGGTAAGTGTCCATTGGTGAAATGTACACAGGATGTACTAGACTCATAGGACCAATCGTCGTCAGGTGAATGGAAGCTACCTTGTCAAACCGGATGTCATTCTGGCTGTATGACTGTACATTCAGTTCACAAGTTTGAGGTGTAAGAGTTCGATCTAGTCTCGAGCTTGGAGTCTTTTGAAAAGTTGAGATGAGATCACTGTAAGGTCTGATCCTGTGTTGATCAGGGCTTCCATGCTCACTACTTTTCCTAGCATGATGTTCAGGTGGAGTTTTCGGCTTACCCCCTTTTCGACAAGGTTGCCCAGGAATGTTGGCATCGGGGCAGGTGTGACGATCGATGGGTGGTTAGGACCGGTCTCGTGTAGCTCGCTGCGGAGGCAGGTAGCCAAAACAGCATTTTCTGGTACCTTGGGATTGCCGGATTGTGGTACCTGGCGTGAGGAACTGTGCTGTCTCGTTCAGGGTGTGCAGCTGTCAGCTGTTGAGCTTGGGTGATGCTGTCACCTTGTGATGTGACAGTTAGCTCTGTGGTCTGTGGATGACGAGCAGTGTTCGGGGTGCTTGGCTCAGTCAGATGGCAGTTAGACAGGGTGTTGGTTTCAGTTCTTATGCTTAGACATAGGAGGTCTGGTGTTCGTCTTTCTTGTCTTCCTTGTCTTCCTTGCGAGTTTTCATGTAAAGAAGCTCTTTCAGCACCCTCAGGATCTCTGCTTTCTAAGACGTGGCTGCCCTGTGTTTTTCTGATGTGTGCTCAGGATTGAGCTTACCAGTGTCGTGTCGAGAGTGGTTCCACTGCAGGCTGTCGAGGCTTTGTGTCCTGGACGGTGGGGATCGGCTCTTTTTGGGTCGCCGGTCCCAGAATCTTTCATAGCGCTTGCTCTGGTGCTTTGGACGAGCACCACCACGATTATGTAGCCCTCTGCTGGCTTGGAACGGTCTTGACTCTCTGTAAAAAGGTCTGTGACTGTGGTGTTGTGGGGCGCCCTCTAGGGTCAACTCCGAGCAGTGCTCAGAGACAGAGTAGATTGGGGGGTTTTCACAGTCTTTTCAGAAATCGTCTTTTGCTTGGTGTAAGCTTTGTGGGCTAAGTTCCATGACTCTTGTGTAGACATGCTACACGGACATGCTGAGACTCCGAGATGAAAACTCCAACTGGCATGTAGGTTTCTGGGAGGAACAAAGTTTTTTAAAGTTGACATCCTGTTGCATACCTGGTTCGTTGCGTGCTCCGAAGTAGGCTTTCCGTAGTTGACTGTAGAAAGTCTGTGGGTTTTCAAGTCGGCCCTGTTTGAGGTCCATAGCGTTAAGGAGTCTGGATCAGAGAATTCAAGAATCAAAGTTTTTCTCAGTTGCTGGTAGTCCACTTTGACAGTCTCTGGTTGACGATCCAGAATCCTATGCACATCACGGCGGGACGTGATTCTTAACAGGTACAATTTGTCCAAAGCTGTCACGTTGGCGACAGTTTGTAAGTGAAAGGTCAATGTCTTGTAAATAAGCGTGAACGTCATGACCTCCTGCAGGATCTGGATTGAACGTAGGGACGTTTCTGGCTAGCTTGTCAAGTTCTCGGGGAGCCGTGCAGGGTTTAGTGGCATGCGTTCTCTGGAAGGGCTCTTCCCCCTCTATTGCTGACAGGTGTTCTTGGAAGCTGGCTGGTGATGTCTTGAGCCGTGGGCTTACGCCCCCCTTTTCAGCTCTGGGTTCTTGGCTGAAAGGGTTGGAGTGGCGGGCCGGGAGAAACTCTATGGTGTGTGTTTCTCTGTTCCAGCCACTCTGTGATCTGTAAGAATGTTTCAGTTCAGTGTGAACAGTGTCAAGTTCATCTTGGAGCTCGTCTCTCTGCAGAGTAAGCTTGTCGATTTTAGCTTGGGCCGCTTGCAAGTGTTTTTCACAGGCCCTGGCTTTAGAGTCTCTTTCTTTCAGTTCAGTCTTTGATCTCTCTAGGAGAGTGTCACATTGCTGGAGTTTTTCGTTGAGTTCCTTTTGGGCTTCTCTCTCCAACTGTCCTCTTTGGTCTGTGTCGAGGCGAAGATCTTGCAGGGCATTTTGAAGTCTTTCTACTTCTTTCTGTAGCTCTGGATCTGTGGCGTCCTCTTTCTCGGGCTGGTTCTGGGTCTCGAGGAGGAGCTGATCAAGGTGACTCTGGGTTCGGGCCTGGTCCTTCCAGGCCTCCTCCGCTTGAAGCATAAGTGTTGCTGCTTGCTGTTCCAGGTCGATGTTGCTCCATTCGCTGAGCCGTGCCTGGGTGACGAGAATGTGAACTAGGCTTCCGAGGATCCTGGCGAGCTCTTTGTAGTTGTAGCTTTGGGTTGGATCGTGTGCCATCAGTTCTTCTGGCTCGGTGTCCAGTTGCTCTTTGTTTAGGTGCTGCAGGTTACTGGCGTCCTTGGGCAGGAAGGGGGTCATCACTGCTTTTCAACCATGTCGAGAGGTTGCCCCCATGGACTGCTGGACTGGATGAACGGAACATCCTGGCTCACTGTAGGTGAGAGGAAACACAGCATACACACAAAGAGACCAATGCAAGTTCGTTCTACGGTTAACGAGCTATACTCATACGGGCTATGCCGTTTATGAGAATTTTGGGGCTAACTGATGCAAACAGTCAGACAGTTCGCGGAGCCAATTAACTTGGGTCAACGGAGGACCTGAAACGGAGATTTGACAGGCAGTAGCCTAGCGGGTCACGTGATGACACCGGCTGCTGGTTGTCACTCTACTGTTTAGCTTCCTTGGTGGCTCTCATAGGTTACTGTCTTTCTGTGAAATGAAAGAAACAAATCACAACAGAACAAAGGACAGAAAAGATCAAAGTGAAACAAAACACTTGAAATGAGATAAAACAGTAGTAACACGATATGTGTTAGAGAGAATAAGGAGGCCTAAGCCTACTGCTAGGTTTTACGATAGGGCCAACAGGTGAGTGGGGCTATCGGGGTAGGAAACCTAGGAAGATGGTGTGGCTTGGAGAAGAGATGGGCCAAACACTTAAAATATATCCGGGGGAATATCTAATATTCTGTGGCTTATAATAAGTGGATGGGTTTTATCACATTTCGGTAACGCTGGTCGGGCAACGCTTGCTCACTGGAAACCTGAGATGACTGTCCAATCACCAAGGGAGTTCTACAATCAAATACACAAAGGATGAACAAGGGAAACTTAAAGAGAATTAAGGCTTGTTTGTTTTAAAATCAAGTGAGTAAATATAAATGTAGAAATGAGAGGTAACAGCTTTACCTAATAATGATAAAACAAAAAAGGAATTATGATAGTGATGGTAATTATCAAAATAACCTAACCCAAAAGAGAGAAGAAAAAGAATCAAAATCAAAATAGAAATAGACAGGATGAAACACGGGAGAAGGCCGCAGTAGCTGGTTTTCACCACAAGCGGGTGAAACTCCCTCTCTGTGCTTCACCTGGTAAACAGAAAACTTAATTCAAATTAAAAATTCAAAACTGGTTTAAACTGAAATTTAAAATAAGCAAGAAGAGAGCTGAAAGCTATGAACCGACTTAACAGGAGACGGCCACTAGATGGCTCACTTCCTTCTAAGTGGGTCAATCAGTGGTTAACCTGAGACACTTAATTTACACTATTAAACAATTAAATTTTGATTCAAATCATGTTTGAACCAAACTCAAAGTAAGTGTGAACAGTCAAAGGCAGGAAAATTTGTCTAACATAAAATAATATTCGCACGAGCAAAGCTGTAAATGCAAATAATTATTGAGAATTTAGACGGGCTTATTCAACAACCACAGGAAAAAAAAAATTAGCATTATCTGAAACAGCCACGAGATGGCGTAATTGCACTCATGCAGACTGAAGTCAGAAGGCAGGGCGTAATTTGAGACTACTAAACCCTTAAAGGACGCCCTCTGGTGTTTAGTTAGCGGAATTACACCCTACTTCAGTGTGGTTTAGAATCTGAGCGTTTGTCAGCGCTGATTCTCCAACAGACAAAGGTTTGTACCTTTAAGGTGCTATACTGCACAAGAGCGTGAGGCAGGATTTTCTTCGCTGCAAAACACGCAAATGTGAACAACAGGAATGGTCCGTCTGTTGCACTCCCATACACATTTATCAAAATAGCACTTATGATTTAAATGTTTTAGGTTTAAAAATTGGGTAGCTAAGCCAATTTTTCGACCAGGATTTTTATCGTTTATTTTTTAATATCACTGTGGTTAACCACGAATTCAATAACGATATGTAATTACAAGGCCTTTTAATTACTGAATCAAAGGAACGTCGCTCTGATCAGATTTACGTCTCGTCCTAAAAAAAGAGATTTCTTCGTCTTTAATAGGCGGGTTACTAATATTAAAATGTTCTCACTGCAGAGAGATCTTGATCTTCTCTTAACAGGACATTTAACATTATACTGCAGTGTACTTGTATTTCTAGAAACTGTTAATGTGCTGACTGATCAGCTTTTTGCCTCAGTCAGTTAGGAGTGAGTTCTCGTCTTGCGACTTATCTCACAATCTCATAATTTCATAGCGCGCTTAACCAGAAATTATTAATAACCATATAAACAGATTGAAACTGAATTGCTCATAAAACGAAGTTTGAAATGCCCCGGCATCTCCACCAAAATAATGTAGCCGCACTGGGTAGTACGTTAACGTTAGCTCAAATGATATATAGGGAATTTTAATAATTAATCAGGAATATGATTAATATATATATCTCGCGTAACAGTTACATTAAAAATTATTGAAGATGAAAAATAGGTCAATTGTATATATCAATAACTCATTACAAGGCACTGTAATTTACTCATTAATATGTCAATATTCCATTCTTCATATCAATTAAAGTGATATCTTTTACTGGGAATTAATGCAAATCAAACAGTGGTTTGTCCAGCAAACGGCCGTAAGATTAACTTATCAACTTCAATAAAGTTATCACTTCTTATAATTCCAGGAAAAATAGTTTCTGGCCATGAAACCATTCTCCCGTCCTTATAAAATTTAGGTTACTGGAAAGTAACAAATAAGCTTTGTAGCTAAGATCAAACATTTCATTGACTTCGTAATGTGAGCATTTTAGACAGAAGCAATCATGAATATATTGGCTTTTAATAATTGAACTAATAATACATCAAACTACGATTCACACAGAGTAAATATGCGTTCATTGATACAAACATAAAAACAAATACAATACAAAACGAATAACAAAATGAGAGAGAGAGAGAGAGAGAGTGAGTGAGTGAAAGGGTGAGCGAGAGAAGATGAGAGAGAGATAGGCAGAATCATGCAGAATGATCGCACAGTATGGCAAAATCACATACAGTAACCTTTTTGAAAGACAACAAGGAATCAGATCACCTTGAAAAGGGAATAGACAACCTTAAGCAGCGTTTAAATCTCTATAGGAAATAATACTTGCATGTGGGTATCTTTGTGCCTGCTAAGAGCTGCGTGCGTCGTGCTTTTAGAGCTGGGCGTGTTCTCTCGTGTCTTCCGGGGCGAGCAGACTCGCGCGAAGTTTCAAAGGTTCAACGAACGTGGAGTTACCAAAGAAATAATTCAGAGTTCGTCTCCCTCGTGTAGGGAGAGGCGAATATAAGAATAAAAACTTAGTAAAGAAAAGCAAAGAAAAACGGAGATAAAAGCTCCCTAAGGAGCCATTGCGACAGACGTTCTCTCGACGAAGTGCCGAAACAAAAAGTGCAACGAGAAAGTTCTGTGTCAGTCTCTTATGGAGCGACTGGGTTCACGCCTCTGTTTGCGCGAACAACCAATGAACGTCCACGATCTGAAGCGGGAAAAAGTTCCTTTGTCTGGGGAGACACCCACTCGAGTGAGTTATGGTGTTGTCAGAATTCAGCAATTATATTCCAACAAGATGGTAATTCCAGAATAATACATTTTACTGTAATTTCCTATGTATGAGTGGTTCGGTCAAGGCAAGACGGTTAAACAGATACCAAAAATGGCAGGTAAAGGTAGGAGAAACATAAAGTTACATTCATATGCAGAATTACACACATTTAAAGTTTGATTAACACAATAAAATTGTAGATACTCCAATTTGATATGGAAGACATCTAAGCACAAAAAGGAAATACAGTCAATACATTTAGAATATATTTACTTTCCTTTTTCCTTACAAGAATTCCTAGCGAGCTGGGCTTTTTCTGTTTCTCCCAGTTTGGGGGTAATAAAGTTTTACGATCTGGTCAGGAATTTAAACCCAGCCATGCTGGCACCAGGCCGGTCATTCAGCTTGCAGAGAGTTTGATTTACCTGCATGAGTTCAGGGGCTAAAAGCTTTGGGTTTTAGCCAAGGAATGTGCATTGTTTTAGATTCAACGAGCCATGATTCATTAATTCAGAACCAATGAATGAATGAACTGCTCATACGCTACATAGTACTTTATGCAACAGATAGCCTTAAAGGGTTAGTTCACCCACAAATGAAAATTCTGTCATTAATTACTCACCCTCATGTTGTTTTAAACCCGTAAGATCTTCGGAACACAAATTAAGATATTTTTGATGGAATCTGAGAGCTATCTGACCCTGCATAGACAGCAACACAACTAAAATGTTCCCAAGTCCAGAAACATAGCAAGGAGATCTGTAAAATAATCAAAATAAATCTTAAAAATATCTTAATTTATGTTCCGAAGATGAACGAAGATCTTACGGGTTTGAAATTACATGAAGGTGAGTAATTAATGAGAGAATTTTAATTTTTAGGTGAATTAACCCTTTAAATGAAAGAGGCTTTACAATATTTAACATGAAAAACTAGAGTCAGTGTTGCTTTCAGTTAGAATTACACTTGATTTTCTGTTTAAAGCAGCTCTCCAGTGTGGAGCTAGTTAATGATAAAATCTTTTGATTTGTGAAAAAAAAATGTAATTAAAGTGATAGTTTGGTTTGCAGAGATCAAAACTTGATCTAGCTCAGGACTGTTTTGATTATCATAACCCTATAAGGTATTTTAAGAGAGATTATGTTGTTAAGGTTGTGCTTGAATAAAAGTTTATACAAAAATAAAGTGTCTCATCACTTAACTCTATTTTGTTTCGTATCTATATGACTTACAAAAGGAGATGTCAGGCAGAATGATGTCATTCAGTGACTTTTTCTTATAGCTAACTAAATGGTGAATAAGAGAGCATTTCCTGGAACTACGTGTGTTATGGTACTTCTTCTGCAGTGCATATTTGGAGTTTCTGTGCGAGAGTGCACTCTAGCTTTAAGATGCAGCAGCATTCAACCATGCTTCACTGACAAGCTGCTCTTAAAAAATCACAGCCAACTACCAAATCGTGCGGTTTATTTTCGATTTATTGTGCACCCCTATTTACAATGTTTCTAATAGTGCATCACAGTATTAAACATGTCACTTCCTTTTGCCAGTAGGTGTCACTATAACTATAACCGAATATGGGGATGTAGATGTGTTCAGGCCAGAACTTATCAAACATCTTAAGTTTGGGGCTGATTTGGACACTGCATGCCTGAGTTACAACAACTTTGTTTTGTTTCATTAATAGCATGCTTTAGCCCAGTTGTTTCAAACTCAGTTCCTGGAGGGCCAGAGCCCTGCAGAGTTTAGATCCAACCCTAATTAAACACACCTGATCCAACTAATTAATTTCTTCAGGCTTATTTGAAAACTAAATGGTATGTGTGTTGGAACAAAACTCTGCAGGGCTCTGGCCTTCCAGAAATTGAGTTTGACACCCCTGCTTTAGCAAGTGTAGCTAGCATGTTTCTAGCATGTTGCTAGCCTATTTAATACTTGCTTAAACTTTTTATCAAGTTTGGGGCAGATTATACATTGTTTGCCTGAATTACAACAACTTCCTGTTGCATGGCGAAACATAAAAATTTGTTAGGTTGCCAGGGATATGCCCTTCAGCGAAAACTCAAGATCTTCGCAATTTACCATTACAAAAGCCTTATGATTACACTCACCAAATTTGAAGATGGTCCAATTAAAACTGTAGGAAGAGTTTAAAGTACGAGGCCTGAAAAAAAAAAATTCTGTCATTAATTACTCACCCTCATGTTGTTTTAAACCCGTAAGATCTTCGGAACACAAATTAAGATATTTTTGATGGAATCTGAGAGCTGTCTGACCCTGCATAGATAGCAACACAACTAAAATGTTCCCAAGTCCAGAAACATAGCAAGGAGATCTGTAAAACAATCAAAATAAATCTTAAAAATATCTTAATTTATGTTCCGAAGATGAACGAAGGTCTTACGGGTTTGAATTTACATGAAGGTGAGTAATTAATGAGAGAATTTTCATTTTTAGGTGAATTAACACTTTAAATGGACGAGGCTTTACAATATTTAACATGAAAAACTAGAGTCAGTGTTGCTTTCAGTTAGAATTACACTTGACCTACGAGGCCTGAAAAAAAAAAAAAAAAGACAAAAATCATAGAGGAAATTCAAAATGGCTGACTTCCTGTTGCGTTGCTGACTTCCTGTAGCTCCAAGATACTTTTTTGTAGGTATTGGGACATAACATGCATGTACTGAATGGTGTACACGTACATAAAATGTAGCGGGAGGGGTGCTTTGTTGATATTTTGGTGCTATCAAGCCATTTTGCCACACCCAATTCAGAAACCCATATCACATGTAAATTTTCACCAGTTCTGATGTGAGTGCAATGTTTTGTACGTTTTCGAGCATGTTTAGGCCCTCAAAAATGTGATTAACTTTGGAAAAGAAAAAACAGGCCCTCAAAAATGTGATTAACTTTGGAAAAGAGGTTGTGACACTGTCAAAATGTCAATATGAGGTAGAGAATGATAAATATCTTACTGATTAAGTGAATATTAAGTGGAGACATGTAGATGTTAAACAGTCTATGCTCAGGGTGAGAAGAGTCCTTAAGAATTCTGCAAGCTCGACGTAGACAGCATTTTCTCTGGATGTCCTCGATAGCAGGAAGTGTTGTCACTGTGATGCGTTCGCCGGTTTTCACCACCCTCTGCAGTGCCTTGGGGTCAGCAGCTGAGCAGTTCCCATACCAGACTGAGATACAACTGGTCAGGATGTTCTTGATCGCACACCGGTAAAAGTTCACCAGGATGGCTGAAGACAGCTGGTTCTTGATTGTTCATTGTCCTAAGGAAGAAGAGGCGCTGGTGAGCCTTCTTGACCAGGCTGGAGGTGTTTGTGGTCCAGGACAGGTCCTCCGAGATGGTGGTTCCCAGGAACTTGAAGCTGGAGACACGTTCAACAACCATCCCGTTAATGTTGATGGGGTCATGCGTGCTTCCTTTTAGGGCTGCACAATTAATCCCATGCATTTGTCATGCGTGTCTCATCAGTAAAGCCGGTTCCGTGATTAGCGGTAAATGTCTGTCGCCTGTTTTCAAACGGGAGCGGCAGTTAATACACAGAGCCGTAGTTCACTGACAAGCTACGCAATATCATGTTCATAATCGAATGCGATTAATCTCAATTATGAACAGAATATTGCGTAGCTTGTCAGTGAACTACGGCTCTGTGTATTAACTGCCGCTCCCGTTTGAAAACAGGTGACGGACATTTACCGCTAATCACGGAACCGGCTTTACTGATGAGACACGCATGACAAATGCATGCGATTAATCGTGCAGCCCTACTCCTTTCTTCTTCCTGAAGTCCACAATTAGCTCCTTTGTCTTTAAGAAGCAGGTTGTTGTCAGCATGCAGCCAGGTGCTGTACCTCCTCCCTGTAGGCAGTCTCATCGTTGTCTCTGATGAGGCCAATCACCATGGTGTCATCTGCAAACTTAATGATGGAGTTGGATCCATGCACAGGCTTGCAGTCATGGGTGTAAAGGGAGTAGAGGAATGGGCTCAGCACACAGCCCTGTGGTGCGCCGGTGTTGAGTGTGGTGGTGGAGCAGGTGGGCAAGACCTAACATGCTGAGGTCTGTTGGTCAGAAAATCCATAATCCAGTTGCAGAGGGAGGTGTTAATGTCCAGGTCTCCAAGATTTGTGCTCAGCTTGGCGGGAATGACAGTGTTAAATGTTGAGCTGAAGTCAACCAACAACATCCGTACATACGTGTTGTTATTGTCCAAGTGTGTGAGTACAGAGTGCAGCACTGTGCATACTGCATCCTCTGTGCTCCTATTGCCACAGTAGGCAAATTGGTGTGGGTCCAGTGTGGGTAGGAGGCAGTCCTTGAGGTGTTCTAGAACCAGTCACTCAAAGCACTTCATAACAATAGGTGTGAGTGCTACAGGGCAGTAGTCATTCAGGCACATCGGGGGGGGAGTGTTTCGGCACTGGCACAATGGATGTGGACTTAAAGCATTTTGGCACAGTCGCTTGAATGAGGGACAGGTTGAAAATGTCCGTGAAGACCCCTGCAAGCTGCTCTGCACACGCCCTAAGCACACATTCAGGAATGCCGTCCGGGCCAGCAGCCTTGCATGTGTTGATCAATGCTGTGTATACATCTGTGGGAGGTGAGTTTGAGGGGTTGGTGGTCTGCTGAGAGTGTGATCTTGGTGTCGCTGTTGAAGCGAGCATAAAAGTCATTTAGCTCATTAAGGAAGGAGATGTCTGTGACCATTGGAGTAAAGTTGCTTGGCTTGTAGCCACTGATGACTTGGATGCCCTGCCACATGCGTTAGGGGTCAGAATTGGAAAAGTGTTCCTCTACCTTTAGCTTGTAGCAGTACTTGGCCTTTTTGATGCCCCTCCTCAGGTTAGCCCTGGATTTGCTGTAGGCCTGAGCGTCATCTGATCTGAAGGCAGTGTTGCGGCTTTCAGCAGGAGTCGCACCTCCTTGTTCATCCATGGCTTCTGATTAAGGTATGTTGTGATCTGTTTTTCTGTTGTAACACTGTCAGTGGTGGTGTTGATGTAATCCAGTACAGAGGAGGTATAGATATCAATGTCAGTGTGAGACCCACAGGCAGCCTGAGAAGCAAACATATAATGTCCGTGTATTGAAATCTGTCCTGAAGTAAAGAGTCTGTTCCAGTTGGCCACACTTTGATGGTCCTCACTGATGGCTTCACACAGTTGATGAGGGGTGAATACTTGGGGGTGAGAAACAGAGAAAGGTGATCAGACTGTCCCAGGTGGGGGAGGGGGGTCGCGATGTAAGCTCCATCAATGTTTGTGTAAACATGATCTAAAGTTTTGTCTCCTCTAGTGTGTTAGGAAACATGTTGATGGAATTTGGGGAGTACTGTCTTTAATTTGGAATGACTAAAATCACCCGTCACAATAAAAGCAGCCTCCGGGTGAGCAGTCTGTTGTTTACTAATGGCCGCATATAGTTCGTTCATAGCAAGCTTGGCATTAGCATCCGGTGGAATATAGACTGCAGTTATAATGGTGGAAGTGAACTCCACGCAGCAGATAAAAAGGTCTGCACTTAACCATGAGAAACTCTAGGTTAGTGGAGCAGTCTCCCAACAATGAATATGAGCATGTAGATATATTCAGGTCAGGAGTCTAATCAAACGTGAAGTTTGGGACAGATTGGACATTGTATGTCTGAGTTATAGCAACTTCCTTTCTCATGGCGAAACATTGAAATTTGTAAGGCCGCCACAGACACGCCTTTCAATGAAAACTCAAGATCTTCGCAATTTAACATCGCAAAGGCCTTTAGATTACACTGACCAAATTGGGTGTTGATCTGAATAAATCTCTAGGAGGAGTTTAAAGTACAACCCCTGAAAATGGCAAAAATCACAAATTTTGCAGGGAAAATTCAAAATAACTGACTTCCTGTTGGGATTCGAATTTTGTACCAAGATAATTTTTTGTAGGTATTGGTGTGTTACATGTGTGTACCATTTTTTTGTACATGTACGTGAAACGTAGCTCGAGGCACACTCCGTTGAAAGTGTATAGGTGGCGCTATCGGGCAATTTTGTCACACCCGATGGAATATTGGCCTTCAGATGTATTCAGGCCAGGACTCTTATCAAACGTGAAGTTTGGGCGAGATCGGACATTTTATGCCTGAGTTACAACAACTTTTATTCCCATGGTGAGACATCGAACTTTGTCACTGCGCTATGGACACGCCCTTCAATGAAAACTCAAGATCTTCACAATTTAACATCGCCCAGGCCTTTAGATTAGACTGACCGAAAAAAAAATGATGTCATAAAATTTCTAGAAGTAGTTCGTTACAGCATAAAATATGTCACTTCCTGTTGCCAGTAGGTGGCGCTATGACTATAACTGAATATGGGCATGTTGATCTGTTCAGGTCAGGAGTCTTATCAAACATGTGAAGTTTGTGGCAGATTGGACATTGTATGTCTGAGTTATAGCAACTTCATTTTACATGGCGAAACATTGAAATTCATCAGGCCGCCACGGACACGCCCTTCAACGAAAACTCAAGATCTTCGCAAATTTAACATCGCAAAGGCCTTTAGATTAGGCATACCAAATTTGGTGTTGATCTGAATAAATCTCTAGGAGGAGTTCGTTAAAATACAACGCATGGAAATGACAAAAATGACACAAAATTTGCTCATAAAATTAAAAATACCCGACTTCCTGTTGGGTTTCGGATATTGCTCCAAGAGTCTTTTTTGTAGGTACTGATGCTTTACATGTGTGTGCCAATTTTCGTGCATGTGCGTGAAACATAGCTCGAGGGCTGTTGATTTTTTTTTTCTTTTTTGAATAGGTGGCGCTGTTGAGCCATTTTGCCACACCCTCTTCTGAAACCTAGATCAGACGTAAATTTTCACCAGGTCTGACGCGTGTGCAAAGTTTCATGACTTTTCGAACATGTTTAGGCCCTCAAAAATGCGATTCATTTTGGAGAAGAAGAAACATAGCAGATTCAATAGGGTCCTCACACCATCGGTGCTCGGGCTCTAATAAACAGTGCATTTTAAATTTTTCATGTATGTCTAAAATACGTTTTTAGGTACAGAAATGTAATAATTATATGTAAAATAACACTGCATAGTCATCACTGTATAAATTAAATACAGATTAATCCTTATTTAAGTTGTTCAGTCGAGAACAGTGAGAGGTTTTTTTTTTTTTTGTTTTTTTTTGTTTTTTTTTTTCGTTGACAGCAGCAGGTTTATTGTTGGTCTGCTTTCACTTTAAGACCAAAAGTGTAGATCCAATTTGCAGCATAGATCCAACTTGCAGTGTTGCCATGTCCACTTCAATATGCATTTTTGGGCTTATTTTTGTTCCAAAATAGTAAGAGGTGAAGTGACAACTTAGTTGAGTTGAAGTGTTGTACGTGGCTTTTGTGCCAGTGTCAGTTATTTGAACGGAGAAAAGTCAGCTGTTAATGCGGTCAAAATACTTGCACAATAGGGGTGGCCAAGCTTCAGTAAGCATGGCCACCACGTAGCTACGCCTCTGATTGTAGCCAATCACAGACATGTCTGTTGAACATGTGAACGTAATGACCAGTCAGATGTGTTCATTGTGCAGTGTAAAACTCTTTATCTATTATAACAGGAGTTTTTGCAGTAGTGCAAGATAGTTACATTCTGATCTGAATCCAAAATTGTGATGATTGTTACAGTGATAACCATAAGTAATGAAGGTAATAAAAATAAAAAAAAATCTGATATGTCAAAACAGATCTTGGCGTGTAAATGCAGACTAATAGACTTGCCACTTGTTCTAATGAGTTTCTTTGTTCTTCATTTTATTACTAACTTTTCAGTTGATCTTTGTGAAGCAATGTTTACTTAAATATTTGAAGGCTACATGCTGTTTTAATGTATAATTAGGGGCCAAGCACCGAAGGTGCTTAGGCACCTATTGTATCCGTTAGGATTCTTATTATTATTAGGGGCCAAGCACCGAAGGTGCGGAGGCACCTATTGAAATCGTTAGATTTCTTCTTATTATTATTATTATTATTATTATTATTCTTCCGCTTCCGCCGCAAGTCTATGGCAGCCCATAGAACCGATTGCGGGAAAGTTATGAAATTTGGAACGCTAATAGAGGACAGTGTCAACATTAAGTTGATGCCAAGTTGATTGAGCCCCAAAATTCAAAAATCGCAAGGTTTAGTTTTTTTTCTATTTTTAGATGTTCGAAAAAATTACTTTTTCTATCTCTTCCTAGATATTTAGTCTGATTCTCACCAAAATTAGCTCAGGTCATCTTTAGACCATGCTGGCATAAAGTTATGGAATTCAAGTTGATTATTCAAAACATTCTGGAATAACATTCAATCGAATTCAAGAAAAAGCACGCAAAAATATTTATGAGGCTATATCTCCGCAACGGTTTAGCGTATTGAGACCAAACTTGGTGTATGTTGTAACAAGCATAGCCTGAGGCTACCTGCAGTGTTTCGGCGCAGTGCCCCCTAGTGGTCAGGAGATACGAAAAATAAATATTTTTGCACAGAGCTTCTGAATGGTTTGGCCAAAAATCACAAAACTGGTCTCGTCATATTCAGTGCATCATGTTGAATCGAATGATACCCAGTTTTCCCATGTCAGCCATTTTGGGCGTCGGCCATTTTGAATTATTATCTAAGTTGCTGTATTTCAGAAACGCATTAGCGTATCGTTACGGAAATAATTAAAAAAATGTTCGATTCCGTGCCCTGATGGTACTCAAAAACTTTGGGCACAGCGCCACCTTGTGGTCAAAAGTTATAAAGAAATTTAAAATAAATGCTAATAACGTTTGAATACATTGGACTATTGGAATAAAACTGGTCTCCCTAAATTCTTTGGATCATGCCGAGATCATCGATACCAGTTACAACAAAATTGGCCAAACTTCCTGTCCGCCATTTTGATTGATGTTGAAAACCTACTTTTTCAAACTCCTCCTAGACCGTTAGTCCAATTTTCACCAAATGTGACTCAGATCATCTTCAGACCATGATGACACAAAGTTATGGATTTCGTGTCGATATACGAAACTGTTTTCGTTTAGCGCATCAACGAATTTGTTGGAAGGATTCCAAAATGCATCTGAGGCTGTGTCTCTGCACAGATTTGACATATTTACACCAAACTTTGCATGTGCCATTGTCACCTCAAATTGATCACACCACATCAATTTGGCAACAGCGCCACCTATTGGTCTGGAGTAATAAACATTCATTAGTTCTTAATTATTAGCATTTTTGAAAATTTCATAACTTTTGATTGCATTGACCTATTGTATTGAAACTGGTCTCAAAATATTCCTTGGGTCATGCTGACAACATACATATCAATTATGTCATAATGAGCTGAACTTTCTGTCGGCCATTTTGATTTATGTTGAAAACATACTTTTTTGCACTCCTCATCAACCTTTGTTCCGATTTTCACCAAAATCGATTACAATCATCTTCAGACTGTGCTGACAGAAGGTTATGGATTTCGTGTCGATAGAAGCAACTGTTTTCGTACAGCGCTGCTATAAACTTTAAGCACTGTGTCAAAATGATTCCAAGGCTATATCTCTTCAAAGCTTTGACATACTGACACAATATTTTGTATGTGCAATAGTCACCTCATACTGACCATTCCACACTAATGTGGTAACAGCGCCACCTATTGGTCAAACGTGATAAGCCAATAAATCCTATTAGTAGTTGTTGTCTTTATTGTTTTTAAACAATTTTGCCTAAAATAACCTTAAAACGGTTTTAATTACTCATTCCCGCCGTTTGTCTGAAGCTTGCTCCTGTAGTGCTTGGCCCCGTAATTGCTGCTTGCAGCTATATTTATTATTATTATTCTTATTAGGGGCCAAGCACCGAAGGTGCGGAGGCACCTATTGAAATTGTTAGATTTCTTTTTATTATTATTATTATTATTATTATTATTATTCTTCCGCTTCCGCCGCAAGTCTATGGCAGCCCATAGAACCGACTGCGGGAAAGTTGTGAAATTTGGCACACTCATAGAGGACAGTGTCAACATTAACCATCGCAAATTTAAAGTCTCTAACTCCAACTCTCTAGCGCCACCATTTGTCCAATCTTTCAAAAAATGTATGCTAATAACGTTTGAACCATAAGGTACAGAAGGAACATTATATTTTTCTCTGAATCCTTGGCTTATGCCAAGTCGATTGAACCCCAAAATTCAAAAATCGCAAGGTTTAGTTTTTTTTCTATTTTTAGATATTCGAAAAAAGTACTTTTTCTATCTCTTCCTAGACGGTTAGTCCGATTCTCACCAAAATGAGCTCAGATCATCTTAAAACCATGCTGGCAAAAAGTTATGGAATTCAAGTTGACTATACAAAACGTTCTGGAATAACACGCAAACGAATTAAAGAAAAAACACGCAAAAATAGTTATGAGGCTATATCTCCGCAATGGTTTAGGGTGTTGAGACCAAACTCAGTGTATGTTGTAACAAGCATAGCCTGAGGCTTCCTGCAGTGTGACAGCGCAGTGCCCCCTAGTGGTCTGGAGATACGAAAAATGAATATTTTTGCACAGAACTTCTGAATGGTTTGGCCAAAAATCACAAAACTGGTCTCTTCAGATTCGGTGCATCATGTTGAATCAAATGATACCCAGTTTTCCCATGTCAGCCATTTTGGGCGTCGGCCATTTTGAATTATTTTCTAAGTTGCTGTATTTCACAAACGCATTAGCGTATCGTTACGACACTAATTACAAAAATGTTCGACACCATGCCCTGATGGTACTCAAAAACTTTGGGCACAGCGCCACCTTGTGGTCAATAGTTATAAAGAAATTTACAATAAATGCTAATAACGTTTGAATACATTGGACTATTGGAATAAAACTGGTCTCCCTAAATTTTTTGGATCATGCCGAGATCATCGATACCAGTTACAACAAAATTGGCCAAACTTCCTGTCCGCCATTTTGATTCATGTTGAAAACCTACTTTTTCGAACTCCTCCTAGACCGTTAGTCCGATTTTTACCAAATTTGACTCGGATCATCTTCAGACCAAGATGACACAAAGTTATGGATTTCGTGTCGATATACAAAACGGTTTTCGATTAGCGCATCAATGAATTTGTTGGAAGGATTCCAAAATGCATCTGAGGCTGTATCTCTGCACAGATTTGACATATTTACACCAAACTTTGCATGTGCCATTGTCACCTCCAATTGATCATGCCACATCAATTTGGTAACAGCGCCACCTATTGGTCTGGAGTAATAAACATTCATTAATTTCTTAATTATTTGCATTTTTGAAAATTTCATAACTTTTGATTTCATTGACCTATTGTAATGAAACTGGTCTCAAAATATTCCTTGGGTCATGCCGACAACATACATATCAATTATGTCATAATAAGCCAAACTTTCTATTGGCCATTTTGATTTATGTTGAAAACCTACTTTTTTGCTCTCCTCATCAACCTTTGGTCCGATTTTCACCAAAATCGAATAAAGTCATCTTCAGACTGTGCTGACAAAACATTATGGATTTCGTGTCGATAGAAGCAACCGTTTTCGTACAGCGCCGCTATAAACTTTAAGCACTCTCAAAATGACTCCAAGGCTATATCTCTTCAAAGCTTTGACATACTGACACCATATTTTGTATGTGCAGTAGTAACCTCACAATGACCATTCCACACTTATTTGGTAACTGCGCCACCTACTGGTCAAACGTGATAAGCTAATAAATCCTATTACTACTTGTAGTTTTTATTGTTTTCAAGCCATTTTGCCTAAAAGAATGTTAAATCGGTTTTAATTACTCATTCCTGCCGTTTGTCTGAAAGCTTGCTCATGTAGTGCTTGGCCCCGTAATTGCTGCTTGCAGCTATATTTATTATTATTATTATTCTTCCGCTTCCGCCGCAAGTCTATGGCAGCCCATAGAACCGATTGCGGGAAAGTTATGAAATTTGGAACGTTAATAGACGACAGTGTCAACATTAACCAGAGCCAATGTGAAGTCTCTAATTCAAACTCTCTAGCGCCACCGCTTGTCCAAACTTTCAAAACTTTTATGCTAATAACGTTTGAAGCTTAAGGTACATTAGGAACATTATATTTTTCTCTGAATCCTTGGCTCATGCCAAGTCGATTGAACCCCAAAATTCAAAAATCGCAAGGTTTTTTAGTTTTTCTATTTTTAGATATTCGAAAAAAGTACTTTTTCTATCTCTTCCTAGACAGTTAGTCCTTTTCTCACCAAAATTATCTCAGATCATCTTCAGACCATGCTGGCAAAAAGTTATGGAATTCAAGTTGATTATTCAAAACGTTCTGGAATAACATGCAACCGAATTCAAGAAAAAGCACGCAAAAATAGTTATGAGGCCATATCTCCGTAACGGTTTAGCATATTGAAACCAAACTTGGTGTATGTTGTAACAAGCATAGCCTGAGGCTACCTGCACTGTTTTTTGGTGCAGTGCCCCCTAGTGGTCAGGAGATATGAAAAAATGCATATTTTTGCACAGAACTTCTGAATGGTTTGGCCAAAAAATCATCACAAAACTGGTCTCTTCAGATTTGGTGCATCATGTTGAATCAAATGATACCCAGTTTTCCCATGTCAGCCATTTTGGGCGTCGGCCATTTTGAATTATTAACTAAGTTGCTGTATTTCACAAACCCATTAGCGTATCGTTACGACACTAATTACAAAAATGTTCGACACCGTGCCCTGATGGTACTCAAAAACTTTGGGCACAGCGCCACCTTGTGGTCAAAAGTTATAATGAAATTTAACATATATGCTAATAACATTTGAATACATTGGACTATTGGAATGAAACTGGTCTCCCTAAATTCTTTGGTTCATGTGAAGACCATCGTTACCAATTACGACAAAATTGGCCAAACTTCCTGTCCGCCATTTTGATTCATGTTGAAAACCTAATTTGTCAAACTCCTCCTAGACCGTTAGTCCAATTTTCACCAAATGTGACTCAGATCATCTTCAGATGATGCTGGCAAAAAGTTATGGATTTCGTGTCGATATACGAAACAGTTGTTGTTTAGCGCACCAATGAATTTGTTGGAAGGATGCCAAAATGTATCTGAGGTTGTATCTCGGCACAGATTTGACATATTTACACCAAACTTTGCATGTGCCATTGTCACCACAAATTGATCACGCCACATCAATTTGGTAACAGCGCCACCTATTGGTCTGGAGTAATAAACATTCATTAATTCTTAATTATTAGCATTTTTGAAAATTTCATAACTTTTGATTTCATTGACCTATTGTAATTAAACTGATCTCAAAATATTCCTTGGGTCATGCCGACAACATACATATCAATTATGTCATAATAAGCCGAACTTTCTGTCGGCCATTTTGATTTATGTTGAAAACCTACTTTTTTGCACTCCTCATCAACCGTTGGTCCAATTATGAACAAAGTCGAGTACAATCATCTTCAGACTGTGCTGACAAAAACTTGTGGATTTCGTGTCGATAGACGCAACTGTTTTCGTACAGCGCCGCTATAAACTTTAAGCACTGCGTCAAAATGACTCCAAGGCTATATCTCTTCAAAGCTTTGACATACTGACACCAAATTTTGTATGTGCAATAGTCACCTCACACTGACCATTCCACACTAGTTTGGTAACAGTGCCACCTACTGGTCAACCGTGATAAGCCAATAAATCTTATTACGAGTTGTTGTCTTTATTGTTTTCGAGCCATTTTGCCTAAAATAATCTTAAAACGGTTTTAATTACTCATTCCAGCCGTTCGTCTGAAGCTTGCTCCTGTAGTGCTTGGCCCCATAATTGCTGCTTGCAGCTATATTTATTATTATTATTATTAGCATTAATAATTAACTAATTTGTTTGTTTGTTCATTTATTTTCAAAGTGTTAAATAGTTCCAGTAGTTTTTGCTAAAGTACCCAGAACTGTGATATTTTACTGTTACATAGATAGATATTTTATTGTAACAGTATCAAATTCTGAATTCATTATTGTGAATTTGAACCTGTAATTGTTACACACTAAATAATTTGTTTTTCACCATGAAATATGATCTGAAAAATCTACAGAGAAGTCTGGAAGTTTGAGTCTGGAAATGTATGTAATTTTGAAATGGAAAATGTGTTGAAACCCTGTAGTGCAGGACCCTATTCTTTTCCTTAAGATTATTAGTGCCCAAACACTGAAAGTAAAGATAATGAATAGTTATTACCATTGTATGTCATTACCATTGTTATATTATCATTACCATTGTCAGTAGTTGCATTACCACAGTGGGTGTTACATGCAGTACCAGAATGAATCCACGTAGTTGCAGGGAAAAATATTTGATAAATATAAATTAACTGTCGGATATTTATTGTTGTTGTTATTATTATTTATTTATTTTTCCCCAGACATGAAACTTTTTCATGGCTATCCAGCTGCGTCATTAATGTTCCTATCATACTGTGGG
The DNA here is from genome assembly GCF_018340385.1 of Cyprinus carpio. Taxonomy (NCBI): domain Eukaryota; kingdom Metazoa; phylum Chordata; class Actinopteri; order Cypriniformes; family Cyprinidae; genus Cyprinus; species Cyprinus carpio. Next base: position 3,718,775 of record NC_056584.1, on the reverse strand, counting down.
TTGGAGCCAAGCCCTTTCTCTTTCATAAGCAAGGGGAATAATGGAATTCTCTGTTGCTTCCCATATTTGATATTCCCAAGTTTTGTATTTTTACTCCATGACAGAACTGAGAAACTTAAAATCTACCACTGTCCCAGGACTGTGATAGACCTATAATTTAGTAATATTAGTAATTGCTGCAGTTTTACGACTATTAACTGTTTGTTTTCTGTACAGATGTATCTTGTCATCTTTCCAGAGGGAACCCGCTACAACCCTGAGCTCCAGAAAATTATCAATGACAGTCAGGATTTTGCTGCTAAAGAAGGTATTGTTTCCTCTCTATAAAGACACCATTCAGATCTGAACTTTTGTATTAAAGTCACAATGAATCAGAAGTAGCAACAGCTGTTTTCCATATTGTGAGTGTAACAGGTTATTGGAAAAAAATAGGGCAGAGAGTTTTCTATTGGAAGATTTTACGCATCATGTTTTTTGTTGTTTTGGATGTGGGCATTAAATTCAAAAGTAAAATCATGCAAGCTTGCAGGGGCAGGGTTTAAGCAGATTGTTGGAGATAGGGCTCCACGATTAATTGTATTTTAATCTCGATAACGATATCCACCTTTCTTGATTAATTAAAAATAATCGTCACGATATTAGCCAGCTCGTTATTTTTCCTGAAACGTGTTTTTAATTTGGCATTTGCGTTATCTTCCATTGCTAACAAGTCTTCACTAGCGGTCTTGTGGTTGCCAGATTTAAAGAGCTTTAAGCCCCAAAACAGAACACTTTCTGCCCGGTGTTTTATTTAATTTGTGCAATCTGGCAACCCTGTGCGCGCTCACTGATGGCGGAACAAGTGCTGATGATGATATGAAAACATACGAGCTTAGCGTAGTCTCCACAACGATATTCTGCTTACATGAAAGTGTCATATAGACCAGGGGTTTTCCTGTCAAGGGGGGCTCGAGCATCAGTTAATTCAGATACATTCCCTTGAGGATTTATGAATATGAGTTATCAAATCTTTAGCCATCCACTAGGGGGCAATCTGACTCCCACTGCTTGTAGACAGTTAGAGCAGAGTCGGCTGGAGTATCAGCAGAGAATGTCTAATATGGCGAGAAGTTTCACTCTCACTACACTTCCGGCTTCTGAACTGGTTGCAGTTCCACTCTGATTCCATATGAAGGTGCTCACAGGACGAGTGCAGAATGAATGGAGGTCAATGGCGGTATACCCCTCAAAATCCACTTTTCTCAGGATATAATTTTTTGTCTAGTAATTTGAATGTTGTATTCGAAAGGAGATGCAAATAAATTACACATTGCTGGGTGTTAGATTTTTTAGAGTCACTTATTTGCTTTAAAAAGTCTTTTAAAATGTCAATGACGTCATACGTCATACGTTCATTTAGCAGAATGCTAGCGTGTTATGGGCAACAACAACTCAACCTGTAAGAAATCGAAAGGACATAAGTACTCGTTCATTCAACTTTCGACCTATAACACATGTTGAACTTGCAAAACCTACGATCAGATCTGAGATTTCTCAACGGCAATCGGGTGAAAGTGACAAATTTAGCCGTCTAGCCCCATAGACACCCATTCATTTTGCACTCATGGCGATCGCCCCCAGTGGAACTCTGGTGGAACTGCAACCAAAATTCGGTACAATAGGACTTAATAGGGAGTGGGAAGGCTCTCCGTAGACGGGCTCTGGTATCAGTCACGCTTATTGACAGTGTAAGATGAATTACGGTTAGCCGTGTCGGCATGTTGTTAACTCAGAAACACGCTCAGCCATCACACTGAATCAGGTAAACTGGTCATATATTTATGTTTCAGTATAATTATGCACGCTATACCAGGGGCGGTTCTAAACCCTTTTTACGTGGGTTTCAGCCCCTCTGTCTGTCACCTTAGCCCCCAAAAACTGTCTTAACAATCAGGCCAGTGCTGCTTCCTCAAGAAGGTTTTTCATTCTCACATGTTTTAAGTCTTGTCAGTTTAAACACTAAAGTAATTTTAAGCCATTTAAGCCCAAGACATCTCAATGCGGTACTCACACGCTGTGATAAAGCGTTTCTATGCGCACCGCGCATGCACACGTGAAGTGCACAAACAAATAGCCGTAGCCTTCTCAGACAGCAGGTGAATACCAATGGTTGTCTTGACAAGTATCTTTGTAAGCACAGTCGGTTGTTTTAAGTGAACTTAAACAGTAAAGAAAATATAAAATTTACATCAGTATAATGGATCCGTGCATTTCTTATTAAAATAATGTTAATCAAAAAGAGCAAAAGAAAAATTGTTCAGTGCTTTAATAGTTTTAATGGATATTTGCATTTATGTTATTGTTAATAAAGTAATTCGGTGTGAATAATGGTGGGGTGTGGGGGGAGTGAAATTAGACAAACTTGTGGGGGGGTGGGCGCATGTCCTAAAAGGTTGAAAACTCCTGATATAGACAATGTGTGTTTTTTCACAAGCCATTTGTACTGTTTGTGTTACCAAATGTGCCATGATCAAACTTTTACTGAGTTTCAATAATGGATCTATTGTGTTTGAGGAATAAATGCACGTTTCCTTCCTGTGACAATACAATGGGGAAAAATGTACATAAATTGAAATTGTTGGAATTTATATTAAGAGTTTCTAAAATTTTTACTAGTTTTCATGTTGAAAATGGCATGGCAATGTTAGTTTTCAGTGTGTATTAACGATCTTTGAGCAAATTTACTGTGCGATCTGAGTGGCTTTTTCTCATTTGTGAACAAATTGTCACTTAGAAAATTTAATGTGAATACATATTACAAAACACTAACCAAAACCATGAGTTTGTATTATCATAGTTGGTTAAATGAAGTCAGTGTACAGTCAGTGGAGGTTGGTTAAAGGAAACATGAAATAATATTGCATTTCCCTACTGGAAAAAAAAAAAAAAAAACTGGTTGACTGCTTTTAGTTGGTCATCCAGCCCGGTCTTTGCTGGTCAAAGCTGGTCAGAAGGCTGGTTTTAGAGGGGTTTTGACCACTTCCTTATCTGGTCAGGCTGGGAGACCAGCTGGAACAACCAGCTAAGTTTAGGCTGGTTTTAGCAGTGTTTTTTTTTTTTTTTTTTTTTTTTTTTTTTCAGCAGGATAGAATAATCGTTATTTATAATCGTGATTATAAATTTAATCAAAATAATTGTGATTATCAGTTTAACCATTATCGTGCAGCCCTAGTTGAAGAAGTCCTGCATATGTCATCAGATAGAAGTCATTTCACTTGAAGATCCGGTTATGACATTTTGATTAAGCATTTACAAGGTCAAAAAAAAAAAAAATGTAAATAATATGCATTTAGAAAATAGTGATTTTTTTTATTTAATGTCAAATAAATAAATAGATAAATCAGCCATTAGTTATTTAACATTGTGTGTTTCTTTATATTATTTATGGTGTTATTTAATGATTGAGTCAGCTGTTATACAGTACAGTATGGTTTGGAGTATAGCGAACGAACCAAACACCTTTTACTCAAAATTCACTTCTATTTGATATTGAAAAGCATAATATTTACACTATTATTTGACATATCTATAGAACATACGAATGCAAACTTTTGTTTTTAATTCAAAATAGGTCAGTTGTGTGATTTGGGGGTTGGAGTGATGGTACTTGTGTGTTTGCTCTGGTTTATATGTTTTTGCAGTGATGAGTATCATATCCAATTACAGGCATGTTGAAAGCAATGACTAATCAGAAGTATTTGCAATCTCAATATCTTGCCTCAAGTTTACTGACTGCGTTCTACACACTCGCAAATCATCTCATTATAACAAAGAAAGTGTGGACACAATACAAAGAGTTCCCTATCAAATTTATCTGTCAAGTTGAGTTTATGATGGTTGGGACATACTCAGTTTTCCTCCAAATACAGAAGCCCGATTTGTTCATGTTTGTGCAGCTGCATAAACCTATGGCATTTCAGCCCACCAAAACAGGTGGGCCGATTGCCTATTGTTATGACCTGTGGATCAAATGGAAGCAACAAAACGAGGGACACACACGATCAGATTTAGGCTCAGAGGAGTAAGGCTTTATTAATAAAAAATTAACTCCATAATAAAGCTAAAACTAAGCAAAAACGTCAATGATATTTCTGTAAACATCAACATCAACAGTGTGATATGCAAGGTACCTGGCTGAATGTGTAATTTGCTGTTGTAGTGTTGTAAAATGCTCAAAACAAATACAACAGAGTGTCCCAAGCCCACGTCCCCATTCTGACTCTGTTACCAATCTCTTTTGAAGGAGCATCTGAACCACAGTGACAGGTGTTCCCAATGGACTGCAGATTGGAGTAAGTTGTAGGCAAAGCCAGCGATCACAAAGATCCACTGTTGATGATTTTATTGAATGCTTCACAGCAGTTCAGATGTCATTGAAGGCCATGTGCCAGAAACTATCCTGATCTGTCAGGAGAGTAGACGGTTATGTCCCACTGAGGCCTTGCGTTTGCCTTCCAATCCCCCATTCAGCTGTGGGTGTTTGAGGCTTTGTTCTCACTGCCAACTCTCACTTTGCACACACCCAAGCAAACTACTACAGTGAGAGCAGACCAATTGGCTAGAATCCTGGTTCTTGCCAGAATGCTCACTGAGATTTCATTGGCTAGCATCATCTTTAAAGATAGGGGCTTTCTTTCCCCCAAAGCTTTCCAGAGAATCCAGAGGCTGATGGCAGTTGTGTCCCCTGTGATACCTTTGGGCCTTCCCCCTTGGAAGGCCCCTCGCCTGTATCAAATAGGAGTCCAATTGGGACTGACCTCCAGAAGGAAGGTTGTTACGAAAGATGCTCCAAACTTGGGTTGGGGAGCTCTGTGTGAGGGCAGCTCGGTGTTCGGCTCCTGGTCCAGGCTGAAGCAATGCCTGAACATCAACTGTCTAAAAATGATGGTGATTTTTCGAGCCCTTAAAACCTTAATGCCTGCCCTGAAAGGGCACCATGTCATCGTCCATTCAGACAATACAACAGTGGTGGCCTTCATTAATTTGCAAGGGTAGCCTCTGTTCATGGTCTCTTTACAAGATGGCAAGATGCCTCCTCCTAGGACTGCAATCTGGGCTCATCGTGGGCGGTGCATGTGCTTAGCAGACTAAACCAGGGAGCATGCTGTCCCGGGGCAGTGTGTCTCCAGGAGAATGGAGATTTTACCCCCAAAACAGTTGATTTGGGAGATCTTCTGAAAGGCAGAGGTAGACCTTCGCTTCAGAAGACAACTCTCATTGCCCAATTTTTTTTTCCAAGGAACAGGACATGCCAGCCCACGAATGGCCCAAAGCCCGCCTGTACATCTTTCCCCTGATTGCTCTGCTCCCTCAGGTCATCAGACGGATGAGGGAGAATGGATGTTCAGTTCTACTTGTGGCTTCACTCTAGCGAAAGCAGTTGTGGTTCCCCAAACAACGCTAGCCTTGCCTCCCTCTGAGGACAAGCAGGGAGCTAAATTTCTTTGCCCAGTCTGGGCCCTCAAGATTTATGGGGAGCACTCTAGTAAACTTTGAAGGCCACCCGAAAATTTTTTTTCGAAAGTTGGTGAAAATTACGTGATGTTTTATATAGTGCGTGCCATTGTAATGATTGTAAAGTCTATCCCTCAAAGCCTAATTTTCAGCACATTAAATTCAATATGGCATATAAACTGACTAAGGGCTATAACAGTTTTTGCACAAGTTATGCTGTAAAGTAGGGCTGCAACAAACTATTATTTTGATAATTGGTTAATCTTTCAATTATTAGAAAGATTAATCGACTAATCGTTGATTATTTCACTGATTATTCAGTAGGCTTTGATTATTCAGCTTTTGCAATTTAAAATAGTTATACAAATTCTATAAATTTTTTATATACACAGAGCTGCGTTATTGCAGAAAATCAAGTTGTAACTGAAAACGACACTGTTTTTTCACATTTAATAATGTAAAGCTAACATGACTTTACCAGAATGCCGATTGCAAAGCTGGTGCAAACATATCCACATCGCTATCATCAGATTGCTTTCTTAACTGCTGTTTTCCCACAGCATCATGATTATTGTGTGTTTGTTTTGTTATTGAGAGGGAAGCACACTGCACATATTTACACATTCATCTAAACACCGCTTTCAGCAGTTCAGGCTGCATTGGGATGTTCGCTTCCCCCTAACCGAAGAACGAAAAAGAACTTTGCAGTGAGCCCTTGCTCATAACAGCATTTTTAATTGTAGTTTTATAAAACCTTACCAAACTCTACTGGTTCAGCTTCGTTTGCACTTATTTCATGTCTCCTTCTGTTGGATTGTAGCCAAGAGCATGGATTACACTAGTCAAACCACATTACTGCAGGACCTTACATTAGACCTAATGTAAGGTTCTGCAATAGTGTGGTTTGACTAGTGTATTCCACGCTCTTGATATGAGATCAAATGATTATTCGTCAACAAAAAAATAAAAAAATAACTGTAGGCATTGTCGATAATGTTGACTAATTGTTTCAACCTTGCTGTAAAGGTACCATTCTTTGCTCACTTTTAGGCCTACAGTAAGCAGAGACTATTAGTGCTTAAGTACGAAGAGTTTCCCAAAGGCATCGTAAAAATATATAGAATTTTGTAAAAAATGTATAATTTATTTTTCAATCACTAATAGATGGCTAACATTTCTGAATGTTTTCTCAATGTACTACATTGCAATTTCTCAAACTAATTTACTTGTAATAATCATGTTGTCTTGCCTATTGCAGGACTTGCTGTGCTGAAGCACGTTTTAACACCAAGAATGAAAGCATCACATGTTGCCATTGAGACTATGAAGGAACACCTGGATGCTGTCTATGACATAACCGTTGCATATGAGGGAACACTCACAGCAGACGGCCAGAGACATCCAGCTCCTACAATGCCAGGTATGTTGTTATTGCCATACATTGTTTGCAAGCAGCATGTTTACTTTCTTTAAATGAAACGGGAAAGAAGGCAAACACACAGTGTTAAACCACTGATTTAGGACTGTAAAAATATAGATATGTGAATTTCCTGTTACTTCCTGTAAACAGTGATTGTTACAATGTGTTTTTTTTTTCCATTGGGTCCCAAAATCACTAAAGCAGTAAGAGGTTTCATGTAGAAAACATTACATAAAAACATAAAGAGTAGCAACATTTAGGTAGCTGTTAGGATATTGTCACACCTTTCTTTATAAAAAACTAAACAAAACAAAACTGGTAAGCAATGATTCTGTCACCATATTAAAAGTTTCAGTCATGCGTCACATTTCCCAGTCCAAGTGCTCCGTCAGAAGCAAACAAAAAATGATGCTTATATACATTACACTCACGGTGTGCTGTAGTACTACTTAAAAATCGTGATCCTGACATTGATCCTGATCCTGAGTGATTCATCTTTTATGAATCATTAAAATATTGGTATCTGGGACACTGTTAGCATGGAGATGGTAGTGTTCACCTAACATTTTTAAAGCTTTGCTTACAGGTATGCTATAAATGGATGGTAATCATAAATTGCTCTTGAAACGTTGTAGAGATTAAATGCAGAAAGAGTATTCATTACGTAATGACTGGCTAGCGGATATTAGTAAAAACTTCTGATATTGTTCATAATCCTTTAAAAAAAAAAAAGAGAGAGAGAATTAATGTTAATAATTTTTTAGTTAACACCCAGTTTCATCCAGTGATGCATGTGGTAAAATCTGAAAATATCTTAAATATAGAAAACAACTTTTTACAGTTTATAGAGTATCCTACAAGACTGACCAACTGACTCAGTGAGGGGGGAAAAAAAGTCCAGTCTTGCTTTCGAGTTCGAGTCTAGGGCCGGCAATACCACAACTGAGGTGCCCTTGAGCAAGGCACCGATCCCCCAACTGCTCCCCGGGCGCCCCAGCATAAATGGCTGTCCACTGCTCCGGGTGTGTGTTCATGGTGTGTGTGTGTGTTCACTGCTGTGTGTGTGCACTTGGATGGGTTAAACGCAGAGCACGAATTCTTGGCTGTATGTTGCTTTCACTTTCACTGTCAATTTTATTTTTGGTCACACATTTTTGTTTTCCTTGTTTATTACATATAGAGCTTTTCCACTGCGTGGTACGGCTCAGCTCGGCACGGCTTAGTACGGCACGGCTTGGCTCAGTTTGCATTTCCACTGCAGTTTAGTGCCGCTTTAGAGTGGGCAGATTATTCACATGCCATTATTGTTGCGCTGCCTCTACTGCCACGACTCCTGGAAAAACTTTTTCATTCCGCATCGCCCCATCAAGCTCAAGCTGGATCCGTTGCTCGGCTATCAACGAGAGGAACGTCTGTACTTCCTCAACAGACAACGAAACAGTCAATTTTTGGTTGTTAAAAAAGGTGCGCTCGTTCAAAACAGTTGTGTTTTATCTTTCGCTGTGCTGATTTAAATCTAGCTGTTCTGTTGTGTTTGTGTCGTAAGTTCAGTGATGCAGGTAGTGCTGATTCTCTCCGGCCAATCAGTGATCAGCAGAGTTTACACTTCACGTTTTGGTAATGTACAGTTCGCTTGGAACCTCAACCGAGGTGGTGCTAAAAAAAAGTACCAGGTACTGTACCCAGTGGAAAACCCCCCAAAAGTGAACCGTACCATGCAGTGAAAAAGAGCCAATAGTGGCCCACCACAGTCTAATTTGTCTAATATATTTATATTAGTCATATTAATAGTCATATAAATTGTTATATGACTTAATGCACTTATCAAATCATGAAAGGCTGTGATTTCATTAAATAACTGTAGTCTGTTCATTTACATTCAAGCAACTCATGATTAGGTGTTTCTGTCTTAGAGTGACTCGATTCACAATAAATGTAGCAAACAGATACATTTATTTGGAACACAATGTGCATTTGGAACACAGTGTGTGCCAGACATTTCACATTTGCATATTTTATAACATTTTTGTAGACAGACAGCATGTTACTAGATTTTCTGTCAAAAATGAAACCTTGGAAGTGAACAAATTTTACTATGTTAAAGTGAAATAATTTAATTATTAATCATTTTTATTTTCACTTTCATAAACAGTTTTTAATTGTTGTGTTCGGTTTTCTGTTTGATTGTTTTCTATCTGATGGTTGTCTGAAATGCCTTTAATTTGTATTCTCTGTTTGATAGAGTTCCTGTGCCAGGAATGCCCCAGGGTGCACATCCACTTCAGCCGCTTGAACATGAGGGAGATTCCTGCAGAGCCAGTGTTCTTCCGCAGATGGCTGCATGAAAGATTTGAAATCAAGGACAAGTGAGTATCCGAACTACATATACTACATACAATAACATATACATACTGTAACTACTTATGATTACACTTTATTTTTTGGCGTCCTTGTTACAGTGTAATTACACATTTAAGTACTTGGTAACTTGGTTACTTTACATTAACTTTTTTGCTCACTAGCCAATGTGGCTAGTGGTTTTCCAAAGTTACTAGCTACACAGCATTTTTACTAGCCACAATTTTGTTGTTGTGAATATACTCTCATATCATATGCCAGCCATTCTCGACCTGACTTCCACTTTTCGTTGAAAAGTCTTTTGTTTTTTCTTTGTCTCTTCATCGTCAGGTTTTCTCTTGTGTGTGGTCTGCTCACCGGGTTTTGTTACACCTTTTATGTGTCGCCACATAGCTCCACTAGCGTCTAACGATGTTACTCCAGCAGGGCAGCTAGCTGTCTCTTCGTTTCTGTCAATAGTGCGCAAGGCAACACTGTGTGCATTAGTGATGCGCGGGTCGTCTCGGGTTACCTGCGGGTCGGGTTGGGGCGGGTCATTAAAAACAAAACAAAAAAAAATCCATATGTGTTGTAGTGTTGGGCGATATGGTCATTTTTCAAATCAGATCAGATCGACGATACACGATATTATCGTGCATGGGTGGAGCAAGAGAGAGACTCTTTGTTCTTCTCATAGCATAACTATTTGTTGTTTTAAACTGCGCAGATGCCCGAGAGGGAGCCTATGGAATCACCAATAATCTAAAATATATACTTTCAAACATACTGATAAACTACCATTAAATATAAAAATACTGTATTTAAAACAGCTAGTTCATATATAGTTGGACGCAATTGTCATATCACTCGTCCTGTGACAAATTTGCCCATCTGCGCTCGGAAGTTATCAGTCAAAATGTTCTGCAAAATCAGTCAACGGTGAAAATCAATAGTAGATTTCATTTGAAGTCCAACAGTTTGACACTAATATTGGACATAAACAAACACGTTAAATATAAAGTAGGCTATTCAAAACAGGTAAGTTCATATATTTGGAGTAAAGTTGAATTAAACTGATGCATCAGTTATACAGCGGTCTGGCCCGTGCGCCCCATGACGAGCCCGACACGCCGCCACAGAAACAAGGAGGAGATGCATTCTAACATAACTGTGCCATAAACTCAGTTAGTGAGGGCTCGTTTAAAATATTGCACATATATAGGCCCTTCAGATTACTTGTTAAAGGGCAATGAAACACCTTATATCTGCAGATGATATATGTCTGTTTGTGGATAGAGACTTCACCGGCTACATGCGCTAATCCTCATTTGCGTGCGCTTGCGCGCGTGTGTGTGAAATGCGGTGCTGAAGTGAAATAGCTGGGCAGTTTGATAGCTGAATTATAAAAGGCCGCCTCATAACCTGCGTGTCGGGTTGGGGCAGGTAAGGAAATTTTACTTTATTTGCGGGGCGGGCCAAATAATTTCATAAAAGCGGGACCCACGGGTTGGAAAAAACCTGACCCGCGCATCACTCGTGTGCATGTAATACTCATGGGAGTTGTAGTTTCAGATGCCTTTTAAAAACACTTCAATTATTCAACCCGCCAAAGTGGCTAGTTGGAGTCACTGTGTTACCCGCCACGAGCAAAATCCACCCGCATTTGGCGGGTTGGCGGGTGTTAGTGTCAAGCCCTGCTTGGTAATATTAAAGGGTTCATATGATGTTGCTAAAAAAGAACATTATTTTGTTTATTTGGTGTAATGAAATGTGTTTATGCGGTTTAAGGTTCAAAAAACATTATTTTCCACATATTGTACATTATTGTTTCTCATCTTATGCCCTGCCTTTCTGAAACACGTCAATTTTACAAAGCTCATCGTTCTGAAAAGCGAGGTGTGCTCTGATTGGCCAGCTATCCAATGCATTGTGATTGACAGGATGCCTCAAGCGTGTGACGAAAATGTTACGCCCCTTACCATATTGTTGTGCCGACGACGAGACAAAAACAGTACAGTTTTTTACAATTGCTATGACCATTTTTTCAATACTTTCAACAATTTTCCTAAACTCTTAACACAGTTAGCACAACATCAGTCTGTGTAGGCTATACAATTAACACATTTCTTGTTGCTTTGACACAAAATGCATGCAGTTAACACAAATTTAAAGTGCTTGAACTTCTTTTACACACAAGCTATAATTACACACAAATAATTCTGTCTCTGTCATCTTTTTCATAAAACGTACATTCTATAAAGCTACTCCAGGATGGGTCATCCTTTTTTTCTTTTTTTTTTGTATTGAATTTCTGCAGCAAAAGAAACTAAATGCATGCATTTACCAAAAAAATGTAAAAAAAAAAAAAATGTAGATAGGCTTAAAAAAACTGCAGAACACATTCTATGATCACTACAATATACTATTGTATAAGGGAAGATCTGACGCACAAATTAATGCAATTTCTGTAATTCCATCTTATGTTAGTGTTTTTATGACATTGTGCTATGACTGACTTAATGTTCCTTTTGGAAGAGAACGTGTTAGTGTTTTGGAATAATTATTTGATTTTGAGATATGTTTGCAGTGTTTTGGAAGGTGTATTGTGTTAGTGTATTATTGTATTTTGAAAATTAGTGTTGGAGTTTAGTTTACAATGTGTGATTTTGAGCATGAAAAATAACTGTTTTGCCAATTGTGTGTTGTAGGTGTGTTGGTGCATTAAGAGTTTTGGAAAATTATGAGAATTTAAAAAATTGTCATAGCAATTGTTAAAAAAAAACTTTAAAACCCATTATAAACGAGGTCTCCACAACAAGGCAGCAGCAGCGAGAATCAAAGTTACACCTTCTTTCTTTGCGTGAACATTTGGGCGGTGATATGCAAATCTTCCCACACAGTTACATAGACATGTGGGGGCGTTTAACCAAGGCATTTTAGGAGGGCATGGACAAATCTTAACTTTTATACAGAATATCTCTTTGGGTTTGAGACTTTAGTCTTTGCAACTTTAGGGATCCTATCTATTCACTAACAGCTTGTAACAGTCCAAAGAGAAAGGAATATTTGAAATCACATCATATGACCCCATTAAGTTACTACCTGTACTTACTATATGGTTAGGATGAGGGTTTAGTTTAGGGTTAGTTGCATGTAAGGCTTAATTGCATAATTTATTGTTATTACTATAGTAAGTTCATGTAAAGTGTAACAAGGACACTGTAAAAAAAAAAATATATGTACCCTACATCCATTTATTTTGGATATGGTATGTTTACAAATTCAGTGATCACATCAGGGTTCCCATAATCATGAAAAACTTGGAAAAGTCCTAGAAGTTCATTGGTCAAAAAAAAGTGTTTTGATACTGTTTCCAAGAGTTACAGCTAAATATACTTTAAAGTGGTTAAACTAGAGTCAAGCCACATAAACATTTAAGGAGAGTGTTGAGTTATTTCCTCAGTTTGCTGAACAGAAAAAAAAATTGTGTACAGAACATTGTGACAAGAATAGTGGTGCTGCCATTCTTCATGCTAAATCGCTGTTGATTAACAAATTATTGTGTACTGGAAATTCTGGATTATTTTAAAATGGTGGTTTAGTTGCAAGTTTAAAACATGTTTTCAAAATCTGTTATTCTTTCTTTTAAGGCTTCTGACTACTTTCTATGATCCTGAAGATCCTGAGAAAAAGGGCAGGTTCCCTGGAGAAAGCCAAACATCAAATCTTAGTCTTACAAAGACATTGCCTTCTCTGCTGATTTTGGGTGGCCTCACTTTGCCAATGCTGTTTACAGAGTCAGGTAGAAAACTCTATCTCAATACCTGGCTCTATGGGACTCTGATTGGATGGGTGTGGGTAAGTGTAAGTCCATAAACTAGCCATACTGAGTGGGAAAAAAACATTCTGACCACTCATATCAACAAAGAGACACTTTGGTTTCATCCTTGGATTCTTCATTTCTCACCATAGTTTATTTTTGGCTCATAGTATACTACTAACCAAGAGGATTATTTACTATTTTTCATTTGTTTTAATTTATACTCAACTGGCAGAAGAGGCTGAAACGCTGTGTCTGCACTGCAAACAAGTATGAGACGCAAAAAAACTAAAATGTTCCAGTTGTCAGCATCCAGTTGTACGCTTGCAGCACTGTAGACAGATGTGAAGATTTATAATAGGAATGTTTCAGTTTTGTTGCATGTCATCATTCACTTGCGATGTAGACCCAATGTGAGGGTTTCCATATGATCTGAGCTCAATTGTAATCTGAAATGCACAAATGGATAACAATATGGAACACAGAGACAATGTTTGGTATTAAGGTTGTCTATATCCATAGCAGTCTTGAAACATTTGTCATTTAACCATATCATTGGCCATGTGTTTAAATTTCCGGTATGCAAGTTTTTTTTGTGTGTGTGGTTCTGAATATTCTAAAATCAGTTGTGTTTACGGGGTCTGTATTTCATCATCCTGATGTTTTTTTTTTTTTGGGGGGGGGGGGGGATATTTGGAGTATTTTATTATTTTATGCTGATTTCCATTATGTAATGCAGGTGTTTTTTTTTTTTTTATTGTTATGCACTGGGTTTTGATTGTATGGGTTTTGACTTGTATTTTTTACATTTTTATTTGATTTGATGCCAAGATCTAAAAAGCCTGTCAGATATGGGCTTTTTATTGTCAGCTTTTGCACTGTTGCTAAATATTTCACAGATAGTTGCCAAACTTGCTGGTTGCAGGAGTATTAAAGATTGTTCAGTCAATATTTATTTTGTTATTCCAAACTTATATGACTTTATTTCTTTGACACATCCCATTTTCAATGTGTTTTTACGGCTTAATCTAGAGCAATAATTTGGTCAACATAAAAATCTGAGACATTTGTCATTAGAGTCTTAGTTGTTTTTAAATGTACAAATGACCTCAACTTGCTCATGTCATAAAACTATATGTATATAAATATTGTGGGGTTTTTTAGTAGTGTATATATATTTATTATTTAATTTAAGTGGAATACAATTAATTCATTCTATTATTTGACATTAACCAAAAAACTATTTCATTAAGTGCTACTGGAGATGTTTAGAGCTTTGGAAAATTATAGTCATTGCCAGAGCTTCAACAGGACTCCCTCTACTGAAGCTTCTGGGTCACTTTAGATAGAAAGGTCAGTGTAAGCTCCCACATTAAAAAGATTTGTTGACACAGTTGATTGCACTAACATATAATTTATAATGTGATTGTCATTGAAGTCCATAAAAAGTCTAAAAATATTCTGATGGGAAATATATTTAAAACATTTGGAGAGTATGGAAATTTGAAAATGAGGCAATAGCACAAATTGCCTTCATTATAAGTTCATAACCCCAAACATTAACCCTTAAATAGTATCAAGCACTTGACAAAATCACTGATCACAGTAGGATTCCCACAATCTTTGAAAATCTGGAAAAGCTTTGGAAATGTATCAGTCAAAAATGTGTTAGGGAAGCTATGTTGACACTGTAGTTAAACTGTAGTTAGCCAAAAGCTGCATATACTTTAAAGTAGTAAAACTAAAGTCAAACATTTACATTTAATCAGATCCATCCATGATTTTTCTGAAGTCAGAATTTTTCTTAAATTGCTTTGCATTGCATTCATCATAACATAATTAGAAGCAGGGCCATAACCACCATAGACATTGAGGAGGACAAGTCCCCCCCCCTCCAATAATTAAATGTGGCCAAAAGCATCCCCCCCCCCCCCATATTTGAAATTCTTGCACTGATCTGCTGCACTCCATTACACAGCGTTCTTGTTATGATGACAAAAACCTTTAAAAGATATATTTTCAGCCTGCTCTGACTCATTGGTCTAACAGCGCTCCTCAGTGTCACAATAACTGAGATGTGACCAATCAAATCAAAGTAGGCGGGGTTTACCGTTCACAAACGCAGAGCGTGAATTCCAGTGCGAAGCATCAGTTGAACGTTGAAACTAGACAGGGAGGTAAGATATGGAAGTTGCAAATCATTTAATGTTAGTCAGCTGTTTTTACATTAGAAATATGGCCATTTTAAGACAGAGATGAAAGTTGAGCCTGCATCTGTGGATCTCCTTCTACAAAAAATTAAGCTGTGAGTTTAATTATTTAAAAACAGAGATATTACCTCATCGTTGTTGAGTAATATAATGTAGCGATCCAGTATCAAAGCTATTTTATTATTAATAAAAGTCGCGGGGGCAGCGGGTCGTAGACAATACGTTTCTGTGCCCTGATTTGTGTGCGAGTGGACACTGAAGTCTTTTATGCTTTTCAAGGCTGTTTTTATTTGATCAAAAAAAAGAAGTCATTGGAATATATTTGAAAATATTATTTAGTTTGTGACGCAGAGCTGAATTTTCAGCATCATTCACTCCAGTGGCCAGCCTAAGGCACACCTGTGCAATAATCATGCTGTCTAATCAGCATCTTGATGTGTCACACCTGTGAGGTGGATGGATTATCTCAGCAAAGGAGAAGTGCTCAATAACACAGATTTAGACAGAGTTGTGAACAATATTTGAGAGAAATAAGCCTTTTGTGTACACAGAAAAAGTCTTAGATCTTTGAGATCAGCTCATGAAAAATGGGGGGCAAAAACAAAAGTGTTGCATTTATAATTTTGTTCAGTGTATATACTGTGCATTATGGATATTAAGTCTATTATGATTCTGAAGTGTATAATAAGTGTATTATGATTCTTAAGTCACCAAACTATGTGAGACCAAAGTATTTCAACTGCAACAAACTTTATTTTAAAGACTTGTACATGCAGTATTCTTTAAATAGCCATTTAGTCAAACGGCAATGTTGTGATTTGCAAAACATAAAAAATATTTTGTAACAATGGCTGAGACGCGTCATCACCTAAATCTCCTGAGAGAAGCATTGAAGATGCTATGGGTGATCTTACTCTATCCCCGAGGAAGATGAAACACAAACCCTGTCTGTCCAAGTTCCTGTCAAGGAATAAAGTCAAATGTGAAGTGACATGTGGCCAAGTATGGTGACCCATACTCAGAATTTGTGCCCTGCATTTAACCCATCCAAGTGCACACACACGTTAGTGAACACACACCCAGAGCAGTGGGCAGCCAGCATTTGGGGGTTCAGTGCCTTGCTCAAGGGTCTCACCTCAGTCGTGGTAGTGAGGCTGGAAGAGAGTGTATGTGTTTCATTTGTCCGGTAATCGTGTCTGCAGGTACAACTTTGACAAGACCAACTGTCACTGAGCACAGTGGACAATGATTTAAGGTTTACCGGGGTGTAGCGTCTGGAAATGCAGGGTATGCATGTGCATATGGGATAATTGCGGGCCCGCCGAGGGGGACAATATAATACAAATGAGGGAACTTAATTTGTGGCCACAATAAATATATATATTTTTGTCTGCATGTCATGTGCAGGTCTTGATAATTTCTTTTGTGCATTTGTTGTATTGCTGCCGTAGAACTATCCAAATAAAATAATGAAAAAAAAACTGTGAGGTTGGAAGCTAGCTAGTTGAAAAGACTGTAGCACAACAGTATCACATCTAGCTTCAGCGACACCTGCATAGTTTTAATTCTTTCTTTCATTTATATTGTCTTTTATCAAAAGACTATTGAAAGTAGGATCATGTGACCCTTCAGCAGCAATGCATGCATAGTCCTTCGCTCTGCTCACTTTGTCAGAAATAGTATATATCCAGAGGCGTGTCTACGTGGTGGCACCGGCCCCCCCAGAAATTTGGCTGGCCACCCCAGGTGCCCCCCCTCCACCAGATGTCTTGCGATAGGCTTGTTTTTAGTAAATTTCTAACTGCATCTGGCAGTGGCGGATCCTGGCATGTGTAGCTGCCTAGGGCCACTTTCTTCTCCTCTTTATACTTAATTTTATGCGGTTTCTATAGCGTGATATTTGACAGATATCGAGAGCGCATAATGTTACGTGATCCATGTAATGCGCGAGCCAGATCTCCATTTGCAAGTGGATTTCCTTCACTCACACAAAACTGGATGTGTGCTTTTA